>NC_072393.2:38965000-39070000 GCF_028885625.2 Pongo pygmaeus
ATTCTCCGTCTCCAGGGCTGTCATTTAACCCAAGCCATTATCACACTAGCATCTCCTGCCTTGGCACCTAAAGTAATAAGTAACTATGGAATTTACCAGTTTACCAGGTACTGCTCTAAGTATTTCATATTTTTTGTACCCTGCCCCTCATGGTCTAGGCTCACTGCAAACTCCGCCTCCCGGGTTCAAGAAATTTTCCTGCCTCAGTCCCCCGAGTAGCTGGGATTACAGGGGCCTACCGCCATGCCGGGCTAATTTTTGTATTTTTAATAGAGATGGAGTTTCACCATGTTGGACAGGCTGGTCTCGAACTCCTGACCTCAAGTGATCCACTCACCTCGGCCTACCAGGGTGCTGGGATTACAGGCTTGAGCCACCTCGCCTAGCTAGCATGTCGTATATATGAGCTTATTTAATCCTTACTACAACCCTGTAAGATGGTTATCATCCCCTCCATTTTTTGCAGATGAAGACATTGAGACACAGAGAGGTTAAGTAATCTGCTCAAGGCCACACAGCTATTATGGGGATCTTCCAGAATTCAGATCCTGATGGTTTGGCCCTGGCTCTGTGTGCCCATAAGTGCACAGTTCTTACGGGCTCTCTGGTGTTCCAATGGGGTAGGAGGTTTTGCGACAGCAGAGAAGGAATTGAATGGTCACTAGGGCAAGGGAAAGACAAGCTCTCTGGGGAAAGAGAGGGAGTGTCTCAGGCATTGCTGTGCACCCATTTGCAGTTTATGATGGATGTGCAGGGCACCAATGTGCCTTCCTGCTGCAGCATGAGCAAGGTCACAGCGGGGCTTCTCCTAGGCATGTGTGACAGAGAAGTG
Source organism: Pongo pygmaeus (assembly GCF_028885625.2). Lineage (NCBI taxonomy): Eukaryota > Metazoa > Chordata > Mammalia > Primates > Hominidae > Pongo > Pongo pygmaeus. The sequence goes on from NC_072393.2 coordinate 38,965,833, forward strand.
AAGGGCACAGAGAATAGTCACCCAATCAGGACAAGGCTGGATGAGGAAGGGCATCAAGACAGGAAGGGCTGATAGGCAGAGAGAAGGCACTGGGGTCTGTGGAGGAAGTGAGGCGGGAGTTGGGGACCCGTGACCTTGGAGATGGTGTGGTTTCCTGTGGTGACAGGCAAACTGTGGCCAGGGGTTGCAGTGGCCAGGATCGTGATGATGACTTTCACCTCTGCCCACCATGAAGATCTCCTGGGTGGAGATGACCTCGGTTCCAGGGCTTGTGAACAAGTCACGCCCCACAGAGGGACCCTCTTCAGCCTCATCTGGGGTCTGGTGACACGGTTGTCCTGTACCTGTGCCTGCATCTGGCTCCATCAGTTCACACTTGCTACCTGCCCACTCACCTGACTGCTGTCACCTGTTCCAACCTGTATCCACCTGCCTGTGACTACCTGAGTTTGCCTGTGGCCACCTGCACCCATCTGTCTCTCTCTGCCTTGGTGGGTGGTGGTTTCGGGGCTACAGGTCAGCCCCCTCCTCTGCGTGCAGGGCCTGAGAGCAGGGGAGTGGGAGACGGAGTCTGCCAATCTGGCCACACCAGCTGGAGATGAGCCCAGGACTGCTGACGCCTCCAGCCTGCCCCTGGGGAGACCACGCTGTGTGGATGACAGTCCCCAAAGACCCGGAAGCAAGCCTCTTCTGGGAGGATGGGACGGGGCTGGCAAATCTGGGCCGGGAGGGAAGGCTGCATTCTTGCTCTCCAAACCGATGTGCTGAATTTTACTTTTCCTTTTAGTTATTTCTTCTTCTTAAATCCTGTTTCTCTCCCTGAGGCAGCTAATCTATTATTTAACATCGGATTGTGGGATTGAAACTCCAAGGCAAATTGAAAATTATTTGTGTTTGAGGTTTCAGGCGTGAAGCTGAGGCAACCATTTCTGAGAGATCCTGAGAACCCGGGCAAATGTAGCGAACCCACAGCACTGCTCCTGGCAGGGGCTGGGAGGATCGGGGTGCAGGAAGCGGTCCACAGACCCGGCAGGCTGGGGGGCCCCGCTACGCTCCAGCCTTGCCCACCCAGAGCCCGCAGCTTGGGGTCATTAATCTCCATGTGGCATTTCACTTGGGAAATGCTGTCAACACCTCCCACTGGCCAAAGTCCTCAAGAGGCTGGGCAGGTGCCATCAGTCACCCTGGGCCTGTGCCCACCCTGGGGGAAATGCCTCGGTCATGAGAGGATTAATGACACGAGGAGAAGGGCTCGTCATCATTTTTCAAGGTTCGGCTCTCTGTAGAACTGCAGGCAGGGTTGCTGGCCTAACAGTCAGCGGAGAGTGACCCAAGGCTCTGGAGAGTGACCAAGGAACACGGCTGAGGGTGGGGGGCCCTGGCCTGGACACCCGCTGAGTGCCCAAAGACTGATGGAGCATGCGACCTCCTAGCACTGGCTCTCAGGACATGAATCAGGACCAGAAGGAGGAGCAGGCTTGAGCCCAGGGGAGCGGGCACAAACACTGCGTGAGCCCCACATAGATATCTACGGATCACGGAACGGGGCAACTGGGAACGGGGGTCACTTGGATTTTGGATAAGAGATAAGGAGATTGGATTTTGTGCTGGAAACAGCGGAACCATTGAAGGAGAGGTGTACTACGGTCAAGTTCCATGCCCAGAAGGATCCAGAATGAGGCTGGGGGGCTGTCTTCATCCATCTTAGTCTGTCTGGGCTGCTACATCAAAAATCCCATAGACTGGGTGGCTCAGACAACAAACAATTTCTCATAGTTCTGGAGGCTGAGATCAAGGTGCCAGCAGATGCAGTGGCTGGGGAGGGCCGGTTTCCTGGTTCATAGGGGGCCCTCTTCCTGCTGTGAACTCACGGCAGAAGGGGTGAGGAGCTCCCCAGGGCCTCGTTTATCAGGGTGCTAATCCCATTCACGAGGGCTCCACGCTTAGGACCTAATCACCACCAAAAGGCCCCACCTCCTCACACCATCACTTTGGGGTTGAGGATTTCAACGTAGGACACAATATTGTCGGGGGACATTCAGCGCATAGAAGAGGCTACCAGCACACCTCCATCCAACACTTAGAGCGGTCACACGTGTCAGGCCTTGTGCTAGACCTGGGTGGTGGCACCCTTGTGCCCCCAGCTCGGAACAGAGCTGAGCATCGAGCATCTGGGACCACAGAGAAGCGGGAAGAGTCCCCCACAAGGTCCTCTGCCACCCAGATAGTCACTAGAGCTTCCATGCCCCTGCAGGAATGCCAGCCTGCTGCCAGCCTTAGCCACAAACCCTGGAAGCTGCACAAACTCTGAAGCCGTGCACCCCTCAACCTCATTGCAGGCAGTTTTGTGTAGCAACACCCACCCTCACTTTGGGCCACATCTCTGCCTGCTGCGTCCACAGTGTCTGGCCCCAGGACTGAGCTGCTGGATGCACTCACCCACTTCAACCTCCATCGTGTATGTGAACCCCTCCCCTGCTCCCCATTCCTCCCTCCTTACCATGATCGGAACCAGAGACAGGCACAGAGGCCCAGCCTGTTCCAGGGCCGAGGCCAACAAATGGGCTCAAGCTGATATATGTATATTTTCACATAAATAGAGCTTTGCAGCCAGTAGAGAATGTATCATTGTGTTTGTCTGTTTGCATTGCTATAAAGGAATACCTGAGACTGGGTAATTTATAAAGAAAAGAGATTTAATTGACTATAAAGTTCTGCAGGTTGTACAAGCATGGTGCCAGCATCTGCTTCTGGTGAAGCCTCAGGAAGCTTCCAATCGTGGTGGAAGGTGAAGGGGGAGCAGGTGGATCACTTGGCAAGAGCAGGAGCAAGAAAGACAGGGAGGAGGTCCCAGACTCTTTAACAACCAGCTCTTGCGTGAACTAATAGAGTGAGAACTCACTCATTACCACGGTGGGGGCACCAAGCCATTCATGAAGGATCCATCCCCATGACCCAAACAGGTCCCACCAGGCCCCACCTCCAACACTGGGGATCATATTTCAACATGAGATTTGGAGGGGACACACATTCAAACCATATCAATCATTTATAAGAGGCCTCTGAAATATATATAAAAGTTTATATAGGCTGGGCAGGGTGGCTCACATCTGCAATTCCAGCACTTTGGGAGGTCAAGGCGGGCAGATCACTTGAGCTCAGGAGTTCAAGACCAGCCTGGGCAACATGGCGAAACTCCATCTCTACAAAAAACACAAAAATTAGCCAGGTGTGGTGGCACGCATCTGTGGTCCCATCTACTTGGGAGGCCAAGGCAGGAGGATCATTTGAGCCCAGGAGGTAGAGGTTGCGGTGAGCCGAGATCATACCACTGCACTCCAGCCTGGACGATGAGCCAGACTCTGTCTCAAAAAAAAAGGTTTATATAGATCACACGCACACATACACCTCAGTGAATTCCCAAGAAGGGAATCTGAAAGCCACGTCTTTAATCAACAATGATAACAATTGGAAATTGTTACAGCTGGTGCCCTTTGGTAGCAAGTATTTAAAAAACCCATTGGCACCAACTTCGGTGAAGGAGGAGTGCAGTTACTGAGGGGTCCAGTAAAATGGGGACACACATGGCAGGGTGGCAGGAACCAGGGCCTGGGACCTCGAATGCTGCCAAGGCTCTCTACCGGTCTCACCTCTGCACCTTCTGTTTCATGCCCCTCTGTCGCATTGAGGATCCATTTCCTCTGGCCTTTCTGTGTCATGGCAGACACATAGATGGGGACACACTATAGGCCCTGCTGCCATCCCTCGTCCCAGCCCCAGCCCCAGCCCTAGAGAGATTCATGGGTCCAGGAGTTTCATCTCTAGAAATCTGTCCTACAGAAACTCTAGGCAGGGGGACAGGAACATGGGTGGAAAATATTCAGTGCAGCATCAAGTATGTGAACTATCAGAGGACTGGAAACAGCCTAAATATTCATCAAGAGGGAAATGGGTGAACAAATTAGGATCCACCCATGCTACCAAATACCATGTATCCTCTTAAAGAGAAAGCAGGGTCTTTCATTCCTTTGTTCAGCAAAGACTTTCTGAGCACCTATTGTGTGAGAGACACTGTGCCCAGTGAAGGGCATAAAACACAGAGCAAAGGTAATCCCAGCACTTTGGGAGGCCAAGGCAGGCAGATCACTTGAGGTCAGGAGTTCAACACCAGCCTGATCAAAATGGCAAAACTCCGTCTCTACTAAAAATACGAAAATTGGCTGGGCATGGTGGCAGGTGCCTGTAATCCCAGCTACTCAGGAGGCTGAGGCACCAGAATAGCTTGAACCCGGGAGGCGGATGTTGCAATGAGCCAAGATTGTGTCACTGCACTCCAACCTGGGTGACAGAGGGAGACTCCATCTAAAAAAAACCAACCAAACAAACAAAAAATCACACAAAACAAAACACCACTGAACAAAAACAAACCCCATCTGTTGCCTTGCAGAACTCAGTCTACCAGGGGAGTCTGACTCTAATTAATAAGGATAGTAAGACCTGCAACTGTAGCAGCACGGCCATCACAAGGGCTGTGATGGAGACGACCTTGTCAGAGAAGTCAGGGAAGGCTTCTTGGAGGAAGTGGTGATGCAGCAGAGATCAGAAGGACAAGTGGGAAAGGGAGGAGCATGTGCAAATGTCCTGGGTTGAAAGCCTGCGGGGCCAGGCGAGGAACCGGAGAAGGTGGTGGGGCTGGAGAAGAGGGGCTGTGTAGGTGCCATCGATGTGCCACCCAGACCCTCTACAGGAATGAAGCACTTCCCCCAGGAGGCCCGGGAGTGCCGCTGTCAGCCTCTTAGTGGATTGCCAAACTAAAGACCGCTGCTCGCCTGTGGTGACACCCATACCCAATGACTAATCGCCATGGAGGTATTTTCACCCCTACAGGGGGGCCCCAGCTCCAAGGCTCCATGTGCAATCAGCTGAAGCCTTTGCTGAGCCTGCATCTATGTGGACAGACCCGTGGCCCCCTAAAGATGTCCACATCCCAATCCCCAGAATCTGGGAATGTGCTACCTTATGTTGGCAAAGGGAATTTCATTTTTTCATTTTTTATTTTTTGAGACAGAGACTCAATTTTTCACCCAGGCTGGAATGCAGTGGCCCGGCTCACTGCAGTCTTGACCTCCCAGGCTCAAGCAATCCTCCCACCTCAGCCTCCTAAGTAGCTGAGACTACAGATGTGCACAACCATATCTGGCTAATTTTTGTATTTTTAGTAGAGATGGGGTTTCATCATGTTGTCCAGGCTGGTCTTGAACTCCTGAGCTCAAGTGATCCGCCTGCCTCGGCCTCCCAAAGTGCCAGGATTACAGGCCTGAGCCCGGCCTAAAGGGACTTTTCAGAGGTGATTAAGGATGTTGGGATGAGGGCACTGCCATGGCATATCCAGGCAGACACCATGGGATCACGGGGGTCCTTGTTACCGGGCAGGAGGAGGGATAGAGTTGGGGAATGAGGTGGAGCAATGGAAGCAGGGCTCTGAGTGATGGAGAGTTTTGGAAGGAAGGGGCCAGGAACAAAGGAATGAGGGAAGCCTAGTTGAAAAAGGCAAGGAGGCCGGGCGTGGTGGCTCGTGCCTGTTATCCCAGCACTTTGGAAGACTGAGGTGGGTGGATTGCTTGAGGCCAGGAGTTCAAGACCAGCCTGGCGGCTGGGTGTGGTGGCTCATGCCTGTAATCCCAGCACCTTGGGAGGCCGAGGCAGGCAGATCACCTGAGGTCGGGAGTTTGAGATCAGCCTGACCAACATGGAGAAAGCCCATCTCTACTAAAAATACAAAAAATTAGCCGGGCATGGTGGTGCATGCCTGTAATTCCAGCTACTCGAGAGGCTGAGGCAGGAGAATTGCTTGAACTTGGGAAGCAGAGATTGCGGTGAGCCGAGATCGTGCCATTGCACTCCAGCTGGGGCAACGAGAGCGAAACTCTGTCTCAAAAAAAAAAAAAACAAAAAAAAAAAAACAAAAAAACCAGCCTGGGCAACATGGTGAAACCCTGTCTCTACAAAAAATAGAAAAATTAGCTGAGCATGGTGGCGGGTACCTGTAATCGCAGCTACTCAGGAGGCTGAGGCAGGAGAATTGCTTGAGCCTAGGAGGCAGAGGAGGCAGAGGTTGCAGTGTGCTGAGATCTCTCCATCTGCACTCCAGCCTGGGCAACAGAGTGAGACCCTGTCTTTAAGAAGGAAAGAAAAAGGCAAGGAAACAGAGCCTTCCCTGGAGCCTCCAGAAGGAGCACAGCCCTGCTGACCTATTTTAGGCCCCTGGATTCTAGAACCGTGTGATAATACATCTGTGTTGTTCTAAGCCAGTACATTTGTGCTAATTTGTCACAGCAGCAAGAGGAAACTAATCCAGCCTCAGAGCCCGGCCCCTCCCTCTGCCTAATCCTACTGCCCAGACCCTCTCCGTCCCACAGATGCTGATCCTGGGAGCCCTCCTTATAATGTCCCACATGCCGATATCTATCAAGTTGCACTCCCAGGGAACCTGACCTGCACCAGCCTGAGAAGGCAGAGGCTACGTTGAGATTTTGGAGCTTGGTCACTATCCTGTCTGCCTGGCAACAGCGGTAGGTGGAGCCCTGGCAGTCCCATCATTAGATGAAAGTATAATCGATGAAACTTTCACCACTGGTGAGTTGAGGTGGTTTACCCCTGGAAGGCAGTGCGATGTGGGGGCAATGTATCAGGTGTTTGAAAACTTTCCAGGAAATGCAAAGTCAGTGGAATGAGGTGGCTACTGCTAAGTTAGACTGACACTTTGAGGAAAGATAGCAAAGGACTGAGAGCAATTAACAGCTGAGTGTGGGCAAGGCATGTGGCTCACGCCTGTAATCTCAGCACTTAGGGAGGCTGAGGCAGCAGGATTGCTTGAGCCCAGGAGTTCAAGACCAGTCTGGGCAACATAGCAAGACCCTGTCTCTACAAAAAAATTTTTAAAAATTAGCTGGGCATAGTGGTTCATGCCTGTAGTCCCAGCTACCCAGGAGGTTGAAGCAGGAGGATCACCTGAGCTCAGATGTTCAAAGCAGCTGTGAGCTGTGATTGTGCCACTGCACTCCAGCCTGGGTGACAGAGTGAGAATCACTCTCTTAAAAAAAAAAAAAAGGTAAATATGAAGCCAGAAGGCCTCCTTGGTAGCATCTAAGGAGGCTCTCATCTGCTGCAGTTGAAGGGCAGAGAAAGCTGAGGACCTCACAATGACCAAGTTCCAAAGATTAAACTCTCAACCTAAGCAGGCCTGCTATGCCAAGGTCAGGTGCTGGTTGGGAAAGAATGGCACCCTGACATTTGAGATGGGACATCAGAGTCAATATGTCCCCTAATCCTGAATGTCTCAATTGCCTTGAGCTCTCTGAGCCTACAGGAGTGACTTCTTCCTTTCCCTTTCCTTCTTTCTTTCTTTTTCTTTCTTTCCTTTCTTTCTTTCTTTTTCTTTTTCTTTCTTCCTTTCTTCCTTCCTTCCTTCCTTTTTCTCTCTCTCTCTTTCTTTCTTTCTTTCTTTCTTTTTTTTGTTGGAGTTTTGCCCTTTTGCCCAGGCTTCCGGTTTCAAATGATTTTCCTGCCTCAGCCTCCTGAGTAGCTGGGATTACAGGTGCCCACCACCATGCCCAGCTAATTTTTCTATTTTTAGTAGAGATGGGGTTTCACCATGTTGGCCAGGCTGGTCTCGAACTCATGACCTTGTGATCCACCTGCCTCGGCCTCCCAAAGTGCTGGGATTACAGGTGTGAGCCACTGCACCCAGCTCCCTTCTTCTTTCTTGATGGTTAGTGCTCCCTCATTCCTTGAAGAAATGCAGAGGTCTCTGCCCTGCAAGACGATGTGCACCCCCTTCAGGATCTGTCCCCATTTCCCTTTCTGGCCCCTAGGCCAATAATTAGAGGGGCAATGCTGGGCTCAATAAAGGAGGAAGAACTATACCCAAAGGAGCTCCAGGACCTACCTTGCCCACATGCATAGCAGGAGCCAGGAAAGCACAGGGGGACTGCATTTGGAAGGTGCTTGATTCAAGAGGGGTGGCATATAGGGCTGCAATAAGCTGTAGAGTTTATCAATATGAGAACAATTCCCTGGTATACAGGATTCAATAACTGATGAGGACCACAGAAGGTGGGCCATCCTAGTGCAAGACTGCTAGGCTAGCCCTTAGAAGCACAGAAAATGTAAGGCCGGGTGTGGTGGCTCACGCCTGTAATCCCAGCAGTTTGGGAGGCCAAGGCGGGCAGACCACCTGAGGTTGGGAGTTCGAGACCAGCCTGACCAACATGGAGAAACCCCATTTCTACTAAAAATACAAAATTAGTGGGGCTTGGTGGCACATGCCTGTAATCCCAGCTACTGAGGAGGCTGAGGCAGGAGAATCACCTGAACCTGGGATGTGGACGTTGTGGTGAGCCAAGATCATGCCACTGCACGCCAGCCTGGGTGACAGACCAAGACTCCGTCACACACACACACACACACACACACACACACACACAAAGAAGCATGGAAAATGTAATGGCCCATGCTGAGTGAGGTGGGAATGTCAGGATTGTGGCGTTGGTGGCGGAAATGGGGGATACAGGGCTCAAAGAAGTGGCCATGCTATAAGGCCAGGAAGAAAGCAAAGGGCCTGTTCTCCAGGGGCCTGCAGGATACGCCACTGACCAGGGCAACAGGGAATGTGCTGGTGAGGGGAGCAGTGACATCACCAAGGGGTTAACTGAAGGTTCGCTTCTGTGGGCCAGGGTGCTGGCAACAGAGGCTCTCGTGGGACTTGGATCATGGGCAGCAGTGAGAGCAAGTGAACCTCGAAACAACAGAGGTCCAGGGGTGTCGTTTAACCACCAGCAGTGAGGGGGATACAATTATTGTAATAAGTGGCAAGGTCAGAGGGGTAGCCAGGGAGACTTGAGCTGCAGGGAGCTTTGGAGATGGCTAATGGAACAAGGCATTCCCAGGTGGCAAAACGGATGAGAGCCAGCACCTGGGGTACTCAGTCTGTGCAATCCAAAGAAATCAAGAATGGCAATCACCTTGATTTAAAGAAAAAAAAAAGTCATGATCTCTTGCCCAGTTTCCAGACTTGAGCCAGGGAAACTTGAGCTGCAGAGAGCTATGGAAATGGCTAATGGAACAAGGCATTCCCAGGTAGCAAAATGGATGGGGAGCCAGCACTTAGGCTACTCGGTCTGTGCAATCAAAAGAAATCAGGAATGGCAATTACCTTGATTTAAAAAAAAAAAGTCAGGATCCCTTTCCCAGTTTCCAGACTTGAGCCAGTTTTCAGAGCAGGAACCCAGTGACCAAAGGAAAGGTCGGGTCACCAGGATGACTCTGCAATGCCAAAACGAGTACACACAGTAATCAACCCTCCAGTCCTTCTCCAGTAGGTACACTGGGAACAGGGAACACCCAGGCAAATTTAGGACTGTTGGGGAGGGTCTGAGTTGATATAGACACTGTGAGATCTCATGTGTCATGGTGGTGTTCCACTAGAGTTAGGCATATGCTAGCCCAAGTCTGGCTTCCAGATCCATGGTTCCACCCACTGGCCATTTCCCCATTCCCTAAATGTATAACTGAAATAGACATATTAGTGGTTGTCATTATTCTTATACTCACTTTGTGACCCATAGTGTAAGAGCTTCGTAGTAGGACAGGCAAAGAGGAAACCTCTGAAACTGCTCTCTGACCCCTACCAAGATAATAAATAAAAAGTAAAAACAATATTGCATCCCAGGTTGGGGGGTGGAAATAGTAGATATTGGTGCTACCCTTTAGGGCCTAAAGGACGCAAGGGTAGGGTCCTTGTTATATCTCCATTGAAATAATTGATTTGATTCCTGCAAAAACCAGACAGAACCTGGAGATGACAGTGGAAATTCAGTGAAGTGGTCGAAAGTGCAGCTGCTGTGCCACATAGGGCATCCTTGCTAGTGCAAATTATCAGGACCTCAGTACATGATATTTGGTTATTGATCTGGCAAATGCATTCCTTTCCATCCCTATCAGAGAACAGTTTGCATTCACTTGGAATGGATAACAGTACACATTTACAGTCTTGACCCAGAAATATGTTAACTCTTCAGTCTTCTGTCCCATTATAGTTCGAAAACACCTGGATTATCCAGACATCCTGTAGAACATCGTGTTTTTCTGCCATATCAATGACCTCATGTTAATCAGAAAGGATAAGCAAGAAGTGGCAAGCACATTGTAGACCTTAGTGAGACCCACGTACCCCAGAGGATGGGAGGTAAGCCCAGTGAAGTTTCAGGGTCTTGTCACATCAGTACAAATATTTGGAGCCCTTGTGGTCTGCAGCATGCTAAGACATCCCAAACAAAAGATTAATAATGGCATCTTGCACCTCCCACCTCAAAGAAGGAAGTGTAATGTTTGTAGGCCTTTGTGGGTTTTGGAGGCATTGTCCACACATGGAAACACTCCCTAGACCACATCTGAGGATACAGGAGAAGCTGCCAGATTGGAGTCAGCCCAGAGCAGGACTGTAGTGCAAGAGGTACTAACTCCTGGACCATACGACCCAGAGGACCTCATGGTGGCTGAGATGTCAGTATTGGGGAAAGACACCACGTAGAGTTTTTGGCAAGCCTCAAAGGAAGAATTACAATGCAGACTCTTAATTTTCTGGCACAAAGCCATTCCATGCAGAGAATTATAAACCTTTGGAAAAGCAGCTCCTGCCATGCTCCAGGACCTGGTATAGACAGAGTTTCTGCCTATGCCTATTAGTCTGTTTTCACATTGCTATGAAGAAATACCTGAGACTGGGTAATTTATAAAGGAAAGAGATTTAAGTGACTCACAGTTCCACATGGCTGGGGAGGCCTTAGGAAACGTACACTCATGGCAGAAGGGAAGGCAAACATGTCTTTCTTCACATGGCGGTACCAGAGAGAAGTGCCCAGCAAAGAAGAAAACACCCCTTATAAAACCATCAGATCTTACGAGAACTCAGGATCATGAGAACAGCATGGGGGTAACCACCCCCATGATTCAATTATCCCCCATCAGTCCCCTCCCATGACATGTGGGGATTATGGGAACTACAACTCAAGTTGAGGTTTAGGTGGGGATACAGCCAAACCATATCATTCTGCCCCTGGCCCCTCCCAAATCTCATGTCCTCACATTTCAAAACACAATCATGCCTTTCCAACAGTCCCCCAAAGTCTTAACTCATTCCAGCATTAACGCAAAAGTCCAAATATAAAGTCTCATCTGAGACAAGGCAAGTCCCTTCCACCTATGAGCCTGTAAAATCAAAAGCAAGTTAGTTACTTCCTAGATACGATGAGGGTACAGGCATTGGGTAAATGCACCCATTGCAAATGGGAGACATTGGCCAAAACAAAGGGGCTACAGGTCTCGTGCAAGTCCAAAATCCAATAGGCCAGTAATTAAAGTTCCAGAATGATCTCTCACTCCATGTCTCACATCCAGGTCACACTGATGTGAGAGGTGGGCTGCCGTAGCCTTGGGCAGCTCCACCCTATGGCTTTGCAGGATACAGCCCCAGTCCGGGTACCAATTTACTGTGTTAGTTCATTTTTATGCTGCTATGAAGAAATACCCGAGACTGGGTAATTTATAAAGGAAAGAAGTTTAATCGACTCACAGTTCCACATGGCTGGGGGTGCTTCAGGAAACTTACAATCATGGCAGAAAGGAAGCAAACACGTCTTTCTTCACATGGCAGCAGGAGAGAGAAGTGCTGAGCAAAGGAGGAAAAGCCTCTTATAAAACCATCAGATCTTGTGAGAACTTACTCACTATTATGAGACCAGCATGCGGGTAACTGCCCCCTTGATTCAATTACCTCCCAGTGGATCCCTCCCATGACACATGGGGCTTATGGGAACTACAATTCAAGATAAGATTTGGGTGGAGAGATGGCCAAACCATATCACCGTGGGATCTCAATGAAACTGCAGCCATAGCTGCCCGTCATGAGTTGGGTCATGTCAGAACCACCAAGTCAAAAGGCCAAGTGGACTCAGCAGCCTCCTATCAAAAGACAGAAGTTGGCCAGATGCAGCGGTCACACCTGTAATCCCAGCACTTTGGGAGGCAGAGGCAGGAGGATCACTTAAGGCCAAGAGTTTGAGACCAGCCTGAGCAACATAGCAAGACCACGTTTCTACAAATAAAAAGTAAAAAATCATCCAGGTTTGGTGGTGAACACCTGCAGTCCCAGCTACTCAGGAGGCTGAGGCAGGAGAATTGCTTGAGCCCAGGAGTTGGAGGCTGCAATGAGCTGTGATTGCACCACTGCGCTCTAGCCTGGGTGACAGAGTAAGACCTTGTCTCTAAATAGTAATAATAAGATAGAAGGGGTACACCCAGGATCTAGTGTGAGCAGGGTGGGAGGACACAAGTGAGCTGTGTGAGCAGGGAGCCTGGGCCCCTTGGGATCCCCACTGCTGCACTGAGACCTCTTCCTCAGTTTACCTCTGAAGCCATATGGTGAGGGGCATGATCAGCTAATGAAAGAGGAAAAGGCTAGAGCTTGTTTCACAGATGTGTTGGCTTGTGCAGAAGCAGGTAAAAAGTGGATGGTGGCCAGGCATGGTGGCACATACCTATAATCCCAGCTACTCCAGAGCCTGAGGTACAAGAATCACTTGAGCCCGGGAGGCGGAGGTTGCAGTGAGCCAAGATCGTGCCACTGCACTCCAGCTTGGGCGACAGAGTGAGACTCCGTCTCAAAAAAAAAAAAAAAAGTGGATGGTGACCAGGGTACAGTGGTCACCTCTGTAATCCCAGCACTTCAGGAGGCCAAGGCAGGAAGATTGCTCGAGGCTAGGAGTTAGGCAGGCCTGGGCAACACAGCAAGACCCCTATATCTTTTTTTTTTTTAATAAAAATTCAAAATAAAAGCTGATGGTGTCTGCACTGCAGCAGTGGATGGTGTGTGCACCACAGCTCCACCCAGGAGTGGCCTGGAAAGATGGTGGTAAAGTGAAATCCTCCCACTGGGTAGAGCTTTAGACACTGGTCATCCACTTTGGTGAAAAGGGAAATGGCCTGAGTTCAGAATATACATGGACTCATAGGCAGTGGCCAATGGCTTGGCCAGATAGTCAGGAGCCTAGAAGGAGAAAGATTAGAAGTTAGGAGACAAGGGGAGGTCATGTGGATGGGACTTGGCACAAAGTGTGACGATGTCTGTCTCTCACATTAGCACTCATTGGAAGAGGCACCAAGCAACCAAGTAGGCAGAACTACTTGGGTACGCAACATCAGCCAGCTTCTGTCATTGGCTTCTTCATGGCTGGTACAAAAAGCACACGCAAGGAGGATGTGGTGACAGGGATGGAGGCTATGCATGGGTCCAGCAACAGGGGCTCCCACTCACCATGGTTGATCTAGCTGCTGCTATTGCTGCTGCCAAATCTCCAATTCTCCAGTAACAGAGACCCACGCTAAGTCCCAAATGCAGCATCATTCCGTGAGGACACCAACCCATCACTTGGTGGCAAGCCCACCACACTGGATCCCTTTCATCCTGGAAGGAGCAGTGATTCATTTTGTCAGGAATAAACACAAAGTCTGAGGATGGGTTTGCCTTTCCTGCCCACAGGGCCTGAGCCAGACCACAAGCCTAAGGGCTTACAGAGTGTTTGATGCACGGCGCAGCATCCCACGTGCCATTGCATCAGATAAAGGGACTCACTTTACAGAAAAGAGGTGCAAGGGTGGGCTGGTCATATCATCTACTGTATCCCTCCGAATCTGCTAATCTGATAAGCAATGGAAGGGCCCGTTAAAAATCACAACTTTTTGCAAAGATGAGGTGCCGTTCTCCAGATAAAAGTAGGTACCTTAAATGAACAACAGGTGGACATGGGTCTACCTGGGTGTGGTAGGCAGAATGACCACCCTTTTCCCCCAGAGCGATCTGCATCTTGACTCCCAGGACCCGTGGTTATGTAACCTTACATGGCAAAGAGGACCATCTTGACAGGATGTGATGAAGTGAAGGATCTTGACGTGGGGAAATTATCCTGGATTACCTGGGGGTGAGGGGCGGCTAATGTAATCACAAGGGTTCTCCTAGCTGCAAGAGGAAGGCAGGAGAGTCACTGTGGGAGTGATGCAGTGTGAAATGGACTCAACCAGCCTTTGCTGGCTTTGAAGATGGAGGGAGCCATGAGCCAAGGGAGCAACAGGCCCCTTGAAGCTGAGAAAGACAAGGACATCTTCCTCCCTGGAGCCTCTAGAGGGAATGCAGCCCTACCTACACCTTAATTTCCAGCCTGGGAGACTCATGTTGGACTCCAACTTCCTGAGCTATAAAGTAATAGATTTATGTTGTTCTAACTCACCAGATCTGTGGTGGTTTCTCACAGCAGCAATAGGAAACCAGTGCCCTATGTCCTAGGTAAGATGGGTCTGGGAACCAAAGAGTAGATGCAAGAGGTCCTGCTTGCCCTCATGCTCATCTGCCCACTTGGAGAACATGTGCTTCTTGTTCCCACAGACTTGGGCTCTGAGGCTTTGGAAATCCTGCTTCCCACATGAGCAATGTATCTGTCAATGTACACAGCAAGAGCCCTGTGGAACTGTAAGCTGTGGTTGCTGCCTGGACACTTTAGGCTGCTTGGGCTAAGACACCAGCAAGCAAGACGAGTTGCCCTCTTGGCAACTTAGCTAAGTGACATCAGCCAGCTTCTGTCATTGGCCTCTTCATGGCTGGTACAAAAAGCACACACGAGGAGGACGTGGTGACAGGGATGGAGGCTATGTATGGGTCCAACAGCATGGGTTCCCACTCAGCATGGCTGACCTAGCTGCTGTTGCTGCTGCCAGATCTCCGATTCTCCAGCAGCAGAGACCGATGCTAAGTCCGGAATGCACCACCATTCCATGAGGACACCCACCCTTCACTTGGTGGTAAGCTGACCATACTGGATTACTTTCATCCTGGAAGAAGTAGTGACTCATTTTGTCAGGAATAAATACATATTCTGAGCATAGGTTTGCGTTTCCTGCCACAGGATCTGAGCCAGACCACAAGCCCTGATCATCAGCAAGAGGGAGCATTTTTATTATACAGTGGGGCTGGGAGAAATCTATTTGGTGCCTGGTTAGTCCACTTGGATGCTTTTCAGTACTCCACTGCCCAGTTTTGACAGTGAATGGGCAAGTGCAGCAACTCTGGCCTGAGAAGGTGATGTTGGCCAGAGTCTCAGACCCCTTAGGGATGAAGATCTGGTTTCTCCACCAGGTAAGCCCCTGAGACCAGGTTGCTGTTTGCGGACGGTGCAGGAGTCCTGAAGAGATAATAAGGAGGAGAGAAGCTGAGTATCTGTTGCAGCTCCAAGACCAACTGTGACAGTGGACGCTGTAATCTTTTTTTTTTTTTTTTTGAGACAGAGTCTTGCTCTGTTACCCAGGCTGGATTGCAGTGGCACAATTTCAGCTCAGTGAAACCTCTGCCTCCTGGGTTCAAGCAATTCTCCTGCCTCAGCTGGGATTACAGGCATGTGCCACCATGCCTGGTTGATTTTTGCATTTTTAGTAGAGATGTTGTCCAGGCTGGTCTTGAATTCCTGACCTAAAGTGATCCACCCACCTTGGCCTCCCAAAGTGCTGGGATTACAGGTGTGAGCCACTGTGCCCAGACAGCTGTATAATCTAATCTTCTTCTAAGATCCCCCAGGGAGAGGCATACCAGAATCCTGGAGGAGCTGGGTCCCTTTTCTCTCCCTGCCTCTCTAGAGAGGGTTTAGCCTGGTCAGCTGGACAGCCTGCTGGAATTGGGGCTGGTTGGCTGGGACTTTGTGGTCACTTAGGTCCAGAAAAGCAGATCGTGGGGACAGGCACCAGGGTTTTAAGGACATCGTTAAATAGCTCACAAGGCAGACCCTGGCTGCATGCCTTCTAACCCATGATGGCCTCAGCTCAACGAGTTCTAAGAAATAATTAGCCCTCCTTAAGTCATTCCTAGAGTTCTTCAATAGCAGCCAAACTATACACATGAACCAACCCCTCCAAACAGTGTGGCTATGCAGCAGGTCGGAAGAGAAAGGCATGTTGGACTTACCTTTGGGCTTTGGGGGGAGCTGCTTCACCTCCCTGGGCCTCGGTTTCCCCATGTATGGAAAGGGCCAGTGATATGGTCTGGATCTGTAACCCCTACCACATCTCATGTTGAATTGTAATCCCCAGTGTTGGAGGGGAGGCCTGATGGGAGGTAATCGGATCACAGGGGTGGTTTATCATGAATGGTTTAGCATCATTTCTTAGTGCTGTTCTCATGATAGTGAGTGAGTTCTCCCGAGATCTGGTTGTTTAAACGTGCGTAGCACCTTTCCCCCTCACTCTCTTGCTCCTACTCCATCCATGTGATGTGTCTGCTTCCCCTTCACCTTCCGCCATGATTATAAGTTTCCTGAGGCCTCCCCAGCCATACTTCCTATACAGCCTGCAGAACTGTGGGCCAATGAAACCTCTTTTCTGTATAAATTACACAGTCTCAGGTATTTCTTTATAGCAATGCAAGAATGGACTAATACAGCCAGCTCTTCCCAAGTCAGCACATTCCAGCACCCCACTCCAAGGAATCCAAGAATTCCAGACTGAACCCGGTCTTCCAGGTCATTATGAAGGTATATTCGTCAAGGTGGGAGAATATAATGTATGTTATTAAATAGTTGCTAGCTTGATTTACACCTTTTAGGTATTTAGACATATGATATGTGGATCTCTATTTATCCTCTTCTTTTCGGCCCTGAAAATGTTAGGGGTGGGCCAAGATATGTAATACACACACATACATAACTTTACATAATATCTATAGTATATATAACATATGATTATATATAATTATAAATAATAGAGTAACATGTATATCATCCCAGTCTAATTCGTGTATGGATGCGTATACACACACACACACACACACACACACACAGAGATATATAGTTTATAGTAGTCAGCTATTGCCGTGTGACAAAGACACACACAATTTCAGTGGCATACAGTGATAAGCACGAATTTCTCCTGTGTTTGTGGGAGGCTTATGCAACCCCACCCTGTGTATCCCACTCGATGGCTCCAGTCTGCAGCTGCCTGGAGCTTATTCTTATGGCCACAGCAGAAACTCCAAGTCCAGCCACAGAAGCACACTTTAAGCCTCTCCGTAAAGCCACTACCTACTAACTCCCGCTTGGTGAAGCCCAGTATCAGGGTGTGGAGAAGTTATTTCTGCCAACCACGAAGCTGTGGCAAGGGTGCAGTTGTCTCTAGGTACTACAGGGCAGGGAAAAATTGGAATCAATAATTTAACCTATCACACACACCAAACAGAGGTTCCCTAGGAAGAAGAAAATGAGATTGCCAGGGTGTGGGGGATTAATTTGTAATTAGTTCTAATTACTAAAAGAATCGATGTTTTAATTTTTTACAAAGTATCTGTATTCCCATATTCTTTCTGTAATAAAGTAAAAATCAGAAGCCCTCAATTCTCCCCAATTCCAGTTAAAATCCTAATAAATACAATTGTTACGAGTTGATTCCTTTGGAAGACTGCCTAGCCATTTTGAAAAATAAATTCTTTTTTAGATGCAGACCTCAAACCATAGGCAGAAGTTAATTCCAAAAGAATGAGAGACCTAGATGTAAAAACAGAACTGTAAAAATTCAGAGGGCGATAATATTATGAAACATATCAAGATGCTTTTTCTTTTTTGCACTTCCTTGGGTGACCTTCTAGCTTTTCAGCCAGAGGCTTGCATTGCCTAGAGGTGGTGGGGGATGGAGGGAGGGAGACGAGGACGAAGGAGGGAGGGAGGAGGGAAGGGGGAGGAGGAGAAGAAGAAGAGAGAGAGGACAGGGAAGGGAGGAGGGAGAGAAGGGTGACAGGGAGCTGGTTGAGGGAGGGGACAAAGAGCAGGAGACGGAGGCCCCATGTGGATCAAAGGAGTGACAAGGGAGGGTGCCTCCCATGCTCAGTGATGTGAGAACAGCAAGAGGCAACAAACAAGATACAAAAGGATACACACTTCCACCCCATTCATGTACAAGTTTAAAACCTACACAAATGTTACCATTGTTTATGAACATATTCCAATGTTGCAAAAAGTATAAAAGGGTGCACAGGAGAGATACAACTGGCTGGGGAGGAAGGGAGGGGTTTAACACATCTGTATCATTTCGTATTGTTTTTTAAAGAGGAATCTGAAGCAAATATTCAAAATGGTTTGTTACATCTGGGTGTCTGTTACATTATTTTTTACATTGTGAAATGCATGCATGATAGAGGAAAGGCAGGCTGTGAATCAGTATGAATAGGTTGATCCCATACTTTAAAAGCACACGTGTGAGTGCCTGTGTGCACGTCTGTGTGCTCAGGTGTGTGTGTAGGTGTCTTTTTACCTATGGTTCTGTGCATGTCTGTGTCTGTAGACTGTGTGTGTGGGTGTGGTATGGGTACGTGTGTGTCTCTTTGTGTCGCTTGTATGTGTGTGCATGTGTGTCTGCGTATCTGTGCAACTGTATGTCCTTGTCTCTGCATATTTGTTAGTATGTGTGTCCATGTCTGTGTCTGTGCAATTGTGTCTATAGTTGTGTTTCTGTATGTGTGTCATTGACTGTGTGTATTTGCACGTGTGTGTGTGTGTTTTTTTTTGTTTGTTTGTTTGTTTTACAAAAAACTCTGTCACCCAGGCTGGAGTGCAGTGGAGAGATCTTGGCTCACTGCAACGTCCACCTCCTGGGTTCAAGCAATTCTCCTGACTCAGCCTCCCCAGTAGCCAGGATTACAGGTGCCTGCCACCATGCCCAGCTAGTTTTTGTATCTTTAGTAGAGACGGGGTTTCATTATGTTGGCCAGGCTGGTCTCAAACTCCTGACCTCAAGTGATCTGCCCTCCTCAGCCTTCCAAAGTGCTGGGATCACAGGCATCAGCCACCACACCAGGCCATTGCATGTGTGTATCTGTGTGAGTCTGTGTAGTTGTGTGTCTGTGTGTGCCTGCACACCTGTGTGTATATAAATAGAAAAAAAAACTAGATGGACAAACGTCAAATCATTGACACAGTTCTTTCTGGGAAGGGGAGACAGAGGACTTTTGTTTCCCTTTTGTACATTTTATGGTAATACATTATTTTTTGATGATGATGATGATGTATTCTTTATTTATATTTTTAAATACTTTTTTAAAAGACAGTACATGGAGGCCGGGCACAGTGGCTCACACCTGAAATCCCAGCACTTTGAGAGGCTGAGGCAGGCGGGTCACTTGGGCTCAGGAGTTTGAGACCAGCCTGGCCAACATGGTGAAACCCCATCTCTACTAAAAATACAAAAATTAGCCGGGTGTCATGGCGCAGACCTGTAATCCCAGCTACTCAGGAGGCTGAGGCAGGAGAAACGCTTGAACCTGGGAAGTAGAGGTTGCACTGAGCTGAGATTGTGCCACTGCCCTCCAGCCCGGGGGGGAGAGTGAGACTCTGTCTCAAAAAATAAAAATAAAATAAAAGACAGTACAGAGTTTCACAGCTTGAAAAATAAGAATTCACCAGCCGACTCTGCACTGTGCTCTGGGGCTCCTCCCTTGAGCCGCACTTTGCTTTGCCTCCGGGGCCTGGATCATCCATCCCACCCACCTGCTAGGGCCCTGGGGACAGAGGAGCCTGGGGACACTTCCCGGCCCAACCCCAGGGGCACAGCCCAAAGCAATCATGACATTTCTCTGGAGTCTTGTATTTTATCTTTAAATGTTAGGCAGAGTTTACGTTCTCCCCTGTAATGTATACATGTTTGTCTTGCTGACTTGTTTGTCAATTCTGGAGTCAAGGAGGCACTCAAATGGACTCCACTGGGCACGTGTCTGTAAACCCAGCACTTTCGGAGGAGAAGGCAGGAGGATCGCTTGAGGTCAGGTGTTTGAAACCAGCTTGGGCAACATAGCAAGACCTCATTTCTCTACTAAAGATTTTTTTTTTTACGATGGCGATTTGCTCTTGTTGCCCAGGCTAGAGTGCAATGGCACAATCTCGGCTCACTGCAGCCTCTGTCTCCCAGGTTCAAGCAATTCTCCTGCCTCAGCCTCCCAGGTAGCTGGGATTACAGGCACACGCCACCATGCCCAGCTAACTTTTTGTATTTTTAATAGAGACGGGGTTTCACCACGTTGGCCAGGCTCGTCTCGAACTTTTGGTCTCAGGTGATCCGCCTGCCTTGGCCTCCCAATATGCTGGGATTGTAGGCATGAGCCACTGTGCCTGGCCTACTAAAGATTTTTAAATTGGCCCCTGATGTGGTGGTGCATGCTTATAGTCACAGCTACTCAGGCGGCTGAAGTGGGAGGATCGCTTGAGCCCAAGAGTTTGAGGCTGCAGGGAGCTATCATCATGCTGCTGCACTCCAATCTGGGCAATGGAGTCAGCCCCATCCTCTTAAACAAACAAAAAAAGTGAAAGGGGACTCTGCTGTACTCAGCTTCCTGTGCTCCTGTGCACCTCTTGTGGGTGGGCTCTGGGCAACGGTACCTGAGGGGTGGGGCTGAAACCATGGCTTGACGGGAGGCATGTTGGAAGAGGAAATCAGCCATCAGCTCTAAACAACAGCTGCTACTTACAGAGCACTCGCACTGGCTGGGCCGAGTTCTTTGCTTTGCTGTGTTCTCCCATTTAATTCTTCCAGCAACCCCACCCGTTAGGTCCTATCTCTGTTCCCACACTACATAGGAGGACACTGAGACCGGAGAGGCAAAGCCCAAGGTCAACCAGCTGCACTCAAGATTCTCAAGTTGATGCCCTGCACAGACTGTCTACTACAGGGCAGGCCCAAGGAGAAGGAATTAGGCTCCATGTACTGGGCTTGGGTCCAAGGAAGGAGAGCCCTGGGTTTCTGACGGAACAAAGGCCACTCTCATTGTCTAAACTTTTTTCATGGGAAAAACTTCTTTGGACCCTTGCAAATGTATCTGCAGAGCCTCAGGTGGTCACTTGGAGCCAGAGTGGCAGCCACACACAGTCACTTGGGGCAAGACTCTATGGAAAGCCATTCTCCCACGGATCCCGTCTGGGCTTATATTGATTGAGAAAAGTGGAGGACTCCCCTGACCCCCCTGGAGAGGGCCTCCCTGGCATCCCTTGACTGCAACAGCCTAATCTGTTCCAAAAATCTTTTCAGCACTGTTGCACAAGAAGGGCTACGGGTCCCTGGGAGTGCTCTTGAACTCTCCCCAGTGTCAGGCCAGCTCAGGGTTCTGTGCTTAAAACATTCAGGGGCCCCAGCCCTCAACACAGAATCCATCCTCTCCTCCCCACCACCCCCCACCCCCACCCCCAGGGAAAGTCTGACTTTGCCCAGTACCCACTTCCCTCCCAGGGGTTCAGGGCAGCGGTCCCATTGGCTTGCAACTTGGCATGTGACCCAGTTTTTGCCAATAGGACATGACAAGGAGGGCTGTGGGAGCCACTAGGATAATTCCCTTGTTTTCCATAGGTGTCCAGGCAGGTGTGAAGCTTTGAGCTCTGTTCATTTTGAGACCAGAGAAGTGCTGGCATGAGAACAGGCCAACGTGCTGAGGATGGCGGAGGAAATTTGGGGAGAGCTGATCCTTGAATAGTATTCCAATCCACTGATTCACCTCTAGGCGCATTCAGTGAATCAGATGTTCTATCATGAAGCTATTCTGTTGCAGCCTTTGCTACTTGCACCCAAATCCATATAGCATTTGAGAATTTGATGGGAAAGGCTCAAATGCAGTTTTGAGCAATTTAGGGGGCTGCTGGCTCCCCCACAGGCTGCAAAAATGTTAAAATTCCTGGTCAGGAGGTCTTGGTCTCGTCTCGTTCTCACCCCAGTGCTGGCTCCCGGGGCCGGCAGGGTTGGTTTGGTTCTGAATGGCACACCCAGGCTGTTGGCAGAAGGTAGAAAGGCAACCCCTGCCTTCCTGCCCACTAGGAGCCCTGAGTGCCCACTGAACGTGGTGCCAGGGACTGGGCAGGGGCAATTTGGGTGGGGGGACAGGTGAGGGGACTAACAGTCCCATGTTTCATCACTCCCTTTAGTCTCCAGATTCTCTGGGGTCCTAACTATGAGGGAAGATTGGGGGAATTCCCAGGGTAGAGGTGGAGGCCAGGTGGGTGTGACCGTGAGCTCTTGTCCAGGCTGGCTTATTCCTAGCCTGTACAGGAGCCATCTCTGGAGCCTGAGGTGAGCACAGATCTAAGAAGGACTGACCAGCACCCCAGGAAGCCTAGGGGTGGGGGAAGAGACAACCCTGTGCTAAAACCCCAGTCCTCCCTCCTGGAGACAGCAGCAGGCAGGTCTCTCAGTCTGTTCATCTGCTTGTCTGAATATAGCCTTGCTGAGAAGGTTGGGTTCAGCAGAGTCTGTGATCTCATTTTGGGTTCATTTTCCCTTCCTAATTAAGATCCTAATTTTTAAACATAGCCTGCAAAGAGCAATAGCAACAAAGAACAACATCACATTGGAAGCCACCTTGAAACATCTGGAAACCTGAGGTCTTGCCATGGGTTTTACATCCTGCAAATGCCCCACTGTGTGAGAGCACACGTTTGAATCTGCTTTTTAAACCATGAACTGTAATGGCTTAAGTGCCAGTCAACTCTTAATGATAGAGCAAGTTCTGATTGGACTCACATCCGATGTCATCTCTTGAACCACAGTAATGAAACAGGACGTACTCCACAAGATGTTTCAATATGTTCTCAGTCCAAATTCTACATCTTTCAATTAAAAAATGCATCACCATTGCATTATATACCACAGATCATTAAATACCTATCGCTGTCCATATCCAAGTCTCCCAGTGGAAGAGATGGGTGACATTTAGCTAGGAACTTTTAAAACACTTGAGAATAAATTGTGACCCAAACTTACTGTTCTTAATGACACGTATAAAGCTCAGCTCTTAAATAAAAGGATTCAGGAATACAGAAACAAAGTCCCCAGCCATATTAAGGAAATAAAAGTCGTCCAGTTCTTGTTTCCACTAAATTGTACATTTTTATTATAATTGGTATAAAGTGAAACTCTTAAAAAAAAACACGTAGGAATTTAAAATAAAGTAGAATATCCTACTTTCAGGGTCATCAGTACCATGGTGAGATTTGTCTCTTAAACAATGACACTTAGTATCTCTGTAGTTCCATGAATACTTTTGAAGTGTCATATTAAAACCAATCTCATGGCCTTGAGGCAAAGAGAAGCAATTAGTCTTGGAGTTGTGAATAAATAAAAATCCATTTATACACCCGTCCTTGACATGTACCTTGCAAATCTTAGAAACTTCATCTAGTGGGAAAATAAATGTTAAATCATGAATACCAATACTAATCACATTGCAATGTGGCTTCCTGAAACAGTTTCGCTTATACCGATCTTTCAAGTATTAATTTATATGTATATATTCACCCATATTGAACACAAAACAAAGGCGTTCCCGCAGCCACCTAGGATGAGGGACAAAAGAAGTGTGAGGGGCGCTGGGGGCCACAGGGGCCATGACAAGCGGATTTTCAGTGAGTCCCTCATCCTCCAACAGAAGCCTGCTCCATTTTCCCTCATTCCATCCTCCTCAAAGGCCTGGGGCGGGGGAGGACGTTTCTGTCCATGAAGTTGGGGGCACCCACACACACAACCTCCTCTGATTGTGATTCTAGCCAGCATTTAAGTGTGGATTCAGGAAATCAAAGTATTTGAATACTTGCTTCACTTTCTATTTGGGTCTGGTCCCTCAATGCTGAGTGGGATGTGCATTGATGGAGGGCTTTGTTGTTCCCATGTCATGCTTGGGACAGTCGGCCACAGAGCTGGGCTGACCTCTAAGGCCGGGCAGGGCCTGGCCAGGATGCCGAATGCACAGAGAGCGCGCTGCTGATCCGAAGTTGGGAGCTGGAAGCCCGGGGGTACCGGGGCGTAGGGAGCAGAGTGGGCAGCCCTTGGGCCTCGCCGGAGCCCCTCCCAACCCCTGCACAGATCCCTGACCTACTTCCAGGGCCTCTTTCTGTTCCAGGAGCAGCTCAAAATCCATAAATTAAGGAAATTAACTGATGGGGCCTACGGCATCTTTGTAAGCTATTTAAATCTATAAACTTACAACATCTTCTGCATATATCAAGTAATTGAACTAACTGCAGGGATGTAACTTTAATGAGAAAATTTCCCCCTTTTTCCTGTAGTTCGAACTTGAAAATAAATAAATAAATAAAACGTTCCCTTAGGAGGAAAGTTTCGGCTGATTCCCGCGTGAAGAAGTTACGGAAGCGCGGTCTGGACGCTCTCTCCACGCGCGCGAGGTCTTCTAGTCGAGGGAGAAGGCCCCCCCCCGACTTCACCTTCCTCCCACTGGCACCTCTAGTCCCCCTCACCCCAGCTCCAGGCCGACCCCGAGCGCCCCCCACCCCGGGAGTGCGGCCGCTAGGGGGCGCCCAGACCCGGCCAGAGCCCGCGGTCGGGGCCCAGGCGCCGTTCCGGTCCGTGCGCACCCGCCCCGCGGTCCCAGCCGGTCTCCGGCCCGGGCGTCCCGGGAGCCAGGCGGGGGCGCAGTGCCGGCCAGTCGCACGCTCCGTTTCCTAGGAGCGGGGAAATGGTCGCCGAGGAGAAGGAGGAGGCACGGGCGGGGCGCAAAGGAAACAGGAGGAAGAGGAAGGGGAGGAGGAGTGGGAGTGGGAGAAGAGGAGGAAGGGGCGGCCGAAGCGGAGAACTGGGAGGGGCGCCCGGGGCGCGGACCTCGGCCGCGGGGAGTCTTGGCTGCCGCCGTCTCCATCGCGCCGCGCGCGTAAAGGAAATGGCGCGTCTGGCCGCGAGCGGTCGGCCCGGTGCCCCCGCGCGTCCCCCGCGGCGGCCGACCGCGTGTCCGCAGACGTCACGGGAGACGGGCAGCGGGGCAGGGACCCTGGGAGGGCGGCCAGGGAGCGGGGGAGGGGCGGCCTGGCCCCCGGCTCCGCTCCAGCCCCGACCGACTCGCAGCCCAGTTTTTTCCCAAGTCCCGCCCCCAGCCCCGGGCGCCGCGGCGGCGGCTGCTCTCCTCTTTGTAACCGAGGAGTCAAAAAATGTGAGAAACGTGCCCTGTGTTACTTATTTGGGAGCCGAAAATTTATGCCCAGCTGAAAGCGCCCGGGGAAATATTACATCAGATGAAATGACAATGATTAAAATCAGCCTCTTCCCCGCCCCCTCCCCGAGCCCGGAGGAGGCCCGGGCGCCGCGTGGCTGGCCGGCCGGCGGGGGGCGGGGGGCTGGGCCGCGGAGGGCGCTGGGGCCTGGGCGCACCGCTCCCTGGAGGGTCCTGGCCGCGGCCCCGGCGGGAAGGCGCGAGCTCCGGGAGAGGCGGGTGGGGATCGCCCGGCGAAAGGAGGGGAAACGGCGCGTTTTTGTCGCCAGGCGCGGGCGCGCGGAGCTAATTGCGACTCTAATCCTCTGCCCCGCGGCGCAGCCGAGCCCCGAGCCAGGAGTCGCCGCGCGCGCCCGTTCGCGCTGGGTAATTTGGGGCCGGATCGCTGCCCTTTGAGTCTGGGCTGGGCCGCGGCGAGGCGCAGGCTAGGGGCTGGAGTGGGGGGCTGGTTTTCTCTCCAGCAAACGAGGGAGGCCGCCGGAGAGAAAGGAGGGAGGAGAAGAGGTGGGAGCGGCGGGAGGGCAGACGGAGAGCGGCGCGAAGAGGAGGCGGCGGCGGCGGCGGAGGCGGCGGCCGCGAAGAGGGGAGGAGGCGAGGGGAGGGTGGGGAGGGGAGGCCCCGGCGCGCCGCGCCGCGAGGGGCCGCGCGAAGCGGGGGCCGGGGCGGGAGGGGTGGGTGGGGGGAGGGTTGGGGGCGAGAGAGAAAGTAACTCCAGGACGAGACCGGAGCGACCCGCGCAGCGAGCATAGGCGGCGAAGCTGCGCCCGGCGCCCGAGACCGGCGGCTGCGGGGGGCGGGGGCTGCGCCCAAGCCCGATCTGCCGCTCCGGCTCCGAGGTAAGCCCAGCGCAGGCGGCCACCGCTCAGCGCCGCGCACCCCTGCCCCGAAGTGGCTGCGATACCGAGAAAGTCGCCCGGCCGGGGTCCGGACCTGGGCGGGGGCGGCCGCTTTGTCCCTCTGCTGGGCGGCGGGGGCTGGCGGCACGGGGGCACCCAGCACAAAGGCCTGGTGCGAGAGCGGGGTTGCCCACGTGGGCTGGTCCTGGCCGCGGGTGGACCCTCCCCACGCGGGCGGGCTCGGAGCTTCCTGCCGTGCGGTGTGTGTGTGTGTGCGCGCGCGCGCGCGCGTGTGCAGGTCCCCGCACTCTGGCCCCTGTTCTGGGCCGAGCGCCCTGCAGAGCTGGCGAGTTTCCGGGGTCAGAAACGGGCTAACGCAACTGGGGCTTCGGGGTGCACAAGGCCCGGCTTGGCGCCCAAAATCAGAGAAAGAAAGTGTCCAGTGGGACAGATGTGCGTTCTCTGACGCCCACCCCGAGTCCGAAACCTGGCAGGAGGGGCTGTCGCGCTGGTGGTGGTCCCGGGCGCGCAGGGTATGGGGCTGGGAGAGGGGCCGCGATGAGACGGGATAGCCGCCTGCAGATCCGGTTCCCCGCTGCCCGCCCGCACCCCCTGACCTGGACGCGCGCACCGGGCACACGCTCGTAAACACACCCGGGGGCGGACCCCCGCCGCTGCAGCGCCTTTCTGTCTTCCGGCGGCCCCCACCCCCGACTGCAGAAAGATAAGCTTCAAGTTTTCGCTCCGTATCTCAAATGTACATGAAGGAATTTAACTGCACAAGTGAATAACAGCATTAGTTTCAATTAATTTTTTTAAATCCCGGCAACAATAAACTTTGAGAACAAAAGCGCTTTTACGTCTTTAATTAGGCGAGCTTCCCATCTGTGGTCTCCAAGTGTCTGCCTCTTGATTTAACTTTGTCCCCGCCCCGCCTCCGCGACAACCTCTCCCAGCCCAGCCCGGCGCTTCGGGTGCCGCGGCCACCCTGCCCCGCGGCGCCTCCAGCCTTGGCCCAGCCGTCTCCCGTCGCCCCTAAGTTTACACCGGCCGGCTGGCTCCGCGGCGGAGGCGGAGCGGGGGTGTGGGGAGGCTGGCTCGCACCAGGTGGCCCGCCTGCCTCTCCGGGGCCACCCCTGGGACAATTGTGCAGGCCCCCAGGACTTTCGCCCCAGGCCAGCGCCCTGAGTGCGGAGCCGAAGGGAGCTCGAGAGGCGCCTTCTGTTTACCTTTTATGGTTAAAATAACAGCTTAGCAAAGAAGCGACTTCACGAAGAAGCGATTTAGTGAAATCGTCTCAAGCTGCCGCCGCTCAGCCAGTTTAATCACCCCCAGAGAGCCGAACAACTGCGAGCGCAATGGGACACAAAATCATTTTGTGTGTAAATGAGCGTGGCATTCTGCTCACTTCTCTCTGATCAGGCGGGCGGGGCTCGGCGGCGGGCGGGCAGGGACCCGGGTCTCCCGCCGCAGCTGGAGAAGCGGGTCACTACCGGGCCAGTTTGGAAACCTGTGGGCCCTCCCGACCGCTATCGCTGAGGCCACTGCAACAGGCGGGCCAGGGCGCACTGGGGCTGGGTGGTGGGTTTGATGCTGGTGCTGGTGGAATGAACTTGTATCTGTCACTGCACCCACTTTTGTGCTTTTGACTTAAGCAGTGGTCTCGGAAAGAGGGTCGTGGTCCCGCACGGATGCGCTTGTTGGGGGAAACCTTGGAGATTCACGGCAAGGCGTAAAGCCTGGGGCTTCCAGCGGTAAGTTTCTGGTTTGCCATGAACATCAGGTTGTGCTTGGGAGGGAAAAGGGGCTAAGAACAGGGTGGAGCGGCTTCTGTGATAGAGGCTTGGTGTTCATGTCACTTTGGAATAGTGTCCTGGTATTGGGGAAAACATCTTGCAGTCCGCTTTGATAGAATTTCAGCCAGAATTCCTTCCTGTTCCGTTTATCCTCAGCGCGTCTTCCCTTCTGACTCCTCCCCCAGCAGAGCCTCCTAGGGCAGGATAATCCATTCCTGAGGTCTGTTTTGGTTCTCAACTCCTTGAGCTAAGTGACCTGGTTTTGTTTTTTTAAGCTTCTAGAACTCAAGAATGCCAAAAGCAGTGGATTCTGAGTGCACAGGCCCCAGTGAGGGTATATATTAAACATCACTGTCTGCCCATTGCAACCTCCCACCCTAGTTTTATGTCAGGAAACTTGCCCGGGCACTCAGGGAGAGCAATGTTGCTTACATTTGCAGGATTTGATTCTCGTTGTATTAAAATTGGATATTGAATTTCAAGGCACAAATTTTGATCCCAGAGTTTTAATGGGAAAAAGCAATCCCATGGGTCCCAAGAATTTCAAGTGGTTTCTCTCTTAAAGGTTAAACCTTCGAGAGATGTCTAGGGTAGGTTTGTGGAAGCCAGTGTCTGTGGATGTGTGAAGGGGGTGACTATTCACGTGCAAATCTCCTTCCTCCCTTTTGAGACAGCTGTAAATCAGTGAACGGGGCTGCAGAATTCTGCCCCTCCTGCATAGGGCCTGCAAAGCGCCCCTGGGTGTGGCTTCCAGGGACTGAGGGACAATCTTATTTCAGGTGACTACGGCAGAGAGGAGAGTTACTGAGTGCCTCTGGGGAGGAGCAGTAGAAAGGGTCCATTGGCTGATCTGCTTGCTCTCTGCTTCCTCCTGGCCATCTCCTGATGCCTCGGGGGTATGTGATCCTGAGGGGTCTGGAATGCATTAGGCATAGACAACACCACTCTGGGAGTCTGGGGAGAAACTGTGAGGTACAGACTAGGCAGACAAAGACAGGTTTTCTCTGCTCTTGGGAGCCACAGAGAAGAGGTGGCTTCCCAAGTGACTTGCCCTCATCCATGTGCCTGGACTTCTGCTGAAAGGCTTCCCTGCTTCTGGCCAGATGCAAGCTGTATCTTATCCCCATGGGGATGGTATTAAGAGAGGTCCTAGGTTCCCTGGCCCATGGAGGGTGAGGGGTGTTTTCTGAGCCTTGGTCCACAAGGCTGTTACAAGAGGAGACACGCTTGGTAACATGGCTTGAAACAAAAATACCAAGAAAATCTGATTTGTTCTGAAACATTTTGGGGCAATAATGGTGAGCATATGTTTCAGTGCTGTCATTAGCCGAATTAGGAGACATGGAGCTGCCCAGAAAACACATGTGTGAGTGTGACTGTGTGTGTGTGCACGTGTGTGTGTGTCATCTGCTACAGCCTGGAGGCCTGCTTTGGGGTGTGGAGACAGATAGAGAGATAGTGGTGGTGGAGTCAATCAGGGAAGGCTGCATGGACCTTGCAGGGTCTCAGAGAGCATGCAGAAAGGACGATTCTAAGTGTCTTTGACCCCATGGTAGATGACTATGAGGAATAAGCCTTCTCTGGTTTTGTCGATGCCTCCCGCAGATACTCTGGGCAGGGATGGAAGCCTAGATGCCTCACCGCAAGGAGCGGCCGAGTGGGTCCTCGCTTCACACACACGGCAGCACCGGCACCGCGGTGAGCCTGCAGAGTGGGCTGGGTCCCTGCCGGGGGTTCCCTTTTTCCCTTCTTCCCCAGCGCCTGTTCACTGGCTGTCCTTCCTTGGGGCCATGACACTCAAGGTGGCTGTTGACTGGCTGTAGGATTATGTATTTTTGAAACAAAAACGCTCTTAATTTGATGTGAAATTTACTACATGTATAAAACTCAACGCCTTAGGTGCTGAGGAAGTCACTAATTTAGAGGTGTCTCGTTACTGAGACCAACTTGCAAAAAACCCCTGAATCCCAATTCACAAATTGGTGATTCGTTTGTCAGGGGATATTTCACATCTAACACAAAAGCCCACGACCTTTAATTAGAATTTTGCAGTTTGTTTTATGCCCCTGGAGGCTGACACCTTGAAAAATTTTTTTTTCTTGATTTCTTATTGCTAATAAGCATCTTTCTTTTTCCCTCTGGTACTTTGAAGAAAATGATGCAAATACACTTAATTACAGTGGTGGCCATAATTTGTCAGCTGAATATGTGATCAGGCACCAGCAGAAGTGATCTGATTAGATCTGTGATCACACTCTCAATAAAGGGAGTGCATGGCCGTGTTGTGGAGAAACTCTTGTGTTCCGCTTTGTTTCCATCTCTAGGAGGGAGGAAACATGTCCAGGCTGTCTCTCACCCGGTCGCCTGTGTCTCCCCTGGCTGCCCAGGGCATCCCCCTGCCAGCCCAGCTCACCAAGTCCAATGCACCTGTGCACATCGATGTGGGTGGCCACATGTACACCAGCAGCCTGGCCACGCTCACCAAGTACCCTGACTCCAGGTAAGAGTAAGCCCCTTGAAACATCAGGCATGTGTGGGTCAGGGCAGCATCTGTAATCTGCTGCCTGAGGGGTGGGGTCTCTCCCCCCTGTCACTCCACCCACCAGGGTCTCCAGGGTGCACAAGCTGACACAGCCTGAGGGAGCTAGGGTTGGGGAGTCCAAGTCTGCCTGTTGAAAGCTGCTATGCACAGAGGCTTGTGACCCTGACTTGGCGGCATTGGTAGTGCAAGGTGGAGCTCCTGACCCACCTGCAGGGGACTAAGGCTTATTCAGAGCCAGCCCTGCCTGAGCCTGCTGGCAGCGGGCAGGGGAGTCTCACGTACAGCGTGCTGCAGAGTCTCACGTGCCTTCAAGTCTCATGTGCAGCGGGCTGGGGAGTCTCGCGTACCTTCAAGGTTCCTCTGGAGCAAGACTTAGGCCTGGCCTCTGCAGGGGGTCATTTGTGAGTGATACTGAGTAGGTAAGTCTTGGGGGTATGGGGGTGGGTATTTAATCCTATTTTCTATTCCACCCCTGGGAAATTCACAAGGGGAGGGAGGAGGAGCTGTGGTGAGCTGCAGTGTGCCGTCTTTGTCATTTTCGGTGGCCACTGCTGGGCCCTAGAGGCTAGCAGCAGGCTTCCCTTGGAGCTGGTGTTGCAGTGACTAGCTAGGAATGAACCACATACCTCATCAGTGGATAAAGGGTCTCTGGCCAGGACCCTGGTTGGGGGCTCACAGGCACCCTCCATGCTGCTGAACTTACAGGCTGCCCAGGCCCTTGGGCCTGTGAGAGGTGCGGGGTACTGGGTGCTGCCAACTCTCCTGCTCTTCCCTGCAGGGTGTTTCTCTCCTGGGTGAGGGACCTGCTTTCCCTGTTGGCACGGCAGCAGGGCTGACCCGAGTAGGGTGGGTCTTGAGCAGCTTGCTCAGCCGAGGATGTTTGCTCCTGGCACAGAGAGGCGGTCATCACTCCCCTGGGGCTGCTGAAGGCTGAGCGTGGGAGGGCCAAGGCTGTGGGCATCACCCCTGTGTTATGCATTTAAAATAACAGGAGGAGTTAATTAATCCCCCAGATACTGAGGGATCATCTCTGGGGAGCATACACGGCAGGCTGCATTGTCACTGGTGTGGTTCCTCAGAGCAGGGAGGATGGTAGTACACAGAGGTGGCTTTCCGAGCCTGTTGGGGCTGCAGGGGAGCCCGTGCAGGGGCAGGCGTGGTCCTTTGAGGAGGAAAAACTGGAAATGGGTGCAGTGTCTAGTTCCAAATTCAGAGAGCCAGGGTACAGATGGTGACTGGTGTTCTAGTATCCCAGGTGGACAGAGACTCAGCCTGGGGCCCTGTGGCCTTGGGGCTTGTGGGGTGGGGACAAGAGCCATGGGGCCAGGTCAGCAGTGTTGGCCTGTGTGCTCACTCACAGAGCCCTGTCTAGGATGGGAGATAGATTCTGCTTATTTAATTTCCATTTTGCCTTCTGCGGCATTTCCGAGTTGTTTGAGATAGATCATCCCTTAATCGGTTGACGACGTTTGTGAGTGAAATTCATAAAACCTTTGCCCACAACCCTCTCTGAAGAGTGTTTCCCGAAATCGGAGAGTTGCCTGTCTGGAGTAATCACAGCCCAGGCCCTGGGGGAGGCGGGTGGGAGAGGCTTCTCATTCTGGGCTCTTGGCTGCTGCCTGAGAGCAGGAAGGCAGGGGGCCATCTCCCCCCACCCAGCCCCACTGTGCTGCTCACCCGTTGCTTTGTTCTGCGGTGTGGGATGTGCTCTCATGGGGAGCTAGGGCCCCTGTGGCCCTGTGATCTGGCACTTGGGACCCTCCTGGTGTGCCCAAGGGGTGGCAGTCTATGTTCGTTCTTCCTCAGGGCTGGGGCTCAAGGTGAATCTGTTGTTCTGCCTGGATGGCCTCTGGCTGCCGTGGGGGCACTCTGCAGGCCTGAGGCTTTGGACTAGAGGCCAGGGATGGCTGACCTGTAGGACAATCAGGGGACAGGGCCAGGGGGACCTGAGAAGTGGGTCAGGCAGCTGTGCTGGCAAGAGCCCCTCAGATCTCTCTTGTCCTTCTTGTAGTGGATTATTATAATATAAGCAGTTTTCCACCAATTCTGGAAAAAATCAATCTCACCTAGTGTCACTGATCTAGGAGACACCTGGAGATGGAGGACTAAGAGTGCTAAGGTCCTCAGGGGGTTTCTGGATGGTGGAGATGACCTGTCCTAGGCAGCATTGTAAAAGCTGGGACCTCCACCCTCGGCTCCCCTGAGAACTCTGCCTGGGCCTCTGGGTCTCGGCGGTTGGGGTGGCCTGGGTGCTGGAGAGTCTTGTGCTGGGTGCCTCCTCTGGTCTGCCTAGGAGCAGTCACTGGTCCTCACCCGAGACAGCCGAGCGCAGCCGGGGCTGGGAGTGGATTCCCTGGGCCGGCCCCCTTGCTGGTGTCCTGCCTGCTTGACCCCCGTTAGCTGCCGCCATCACAGCCACACTCTGACATCCATTCTGACTATGGGAAGCTTCAAATGAAGATGGCCAGGAGCTTCAGAACTCTTAAAACCTGGTGCCTGAAACAGCCAGGAAATTGGAGCCAGAGCTTAAAAAAAAAAAAAGGAAATAAGAAGACGAAGGCCATCCTGATGCTCCCGCTTGTGCACACAGGGCGGGTGGTTGGAGGCATCTTTTCTGCCCCTGAGGGTCCCAGCTGCTGCAGCGTGAACTGGCCACCTAATTCCATGGAGGACTTCGGAAGCCGGCCCCTCAAACCCTGCAACCTCTCTCAGAGGGTGGCCTGGGCCGTTTTCCACAGGGAACATGGAGCCCCTGACAGAGCTGGGAACTCATACCTGCAGGGCGAGAATGGCTGGGGGCTCCTCCATGGTGATTATCCTCACCTTTCCTCAACCTGCTCACGTCCTTGGCAGCCTCAGACGCCGAAGGCATGAAAGGCCTCTGTCCTGGGAGAGGCTGTACAGCTGCCGCTTGATCCAGGAGCCGATACTGAACCATGGAAAGATCTAGAATCAGCCTATCCTGAAATAAGGCAGATGGAAAACCTTCTAAACTTGGACCAATGAGACAACCTAGAACCCATCCAGCCCTGGAATGTGGGTGCATCAGGAGTCTTCTAGACCAACAGGACCAGCTAGAGCCTCAGCCAGACCTGACGTCAGAAGAGTTGGGAACTCAGCCAGGCCTAGAATGCTGCCTGCTTACATGGACTTTGGAGCTCCACTGGGAAGGGTGGGGAGAGTTCCCAGGGAGGCCGAGGGTTTGGATCTGCTGACTCACCTTGGATGTAGCTCTTACTTCCCACCGGTGCCACACATGGACCTCAGCCACCTGCCAACCACTGCCTATGGTATCTGGCAGCCTGGGCCAGACCCATCTGTCTCCAGGAATGCTGGGTGGCCCTCACTCTGACATCTGGATGCCCACGCTCTGCTAGGCCAGGTCCTAGGGCCTTTGTAACTGGAGCCAGCTGTGGAACCCACAGCCTTTCCAGCAGGGGCTGTGACCTGCAGTGCCATTGTCAGCAGGCCTAGGGGGCTGACAGGGCTCGTCGGCCTTTGGAGCTCCGAGATGAGTTGTATCTGGGTGGCTGCAGCTCTGGTTCCACAGACTCGGGCTCACAGCAGACTCTGACCTCCCCATGCCCATCCACGAGACAGCCTTGCCCTTTTCTTTCTTTCTTTTAAGCAACAGCGTTTGTCTTTCTCGGCCAGGCTGGAGTACGTGGTATGATCTCGGCTCATTGCAACCTCAAACGCATGGACTCAAGTGATCCTCCCACCTCAGCCTCCCAAGTGGAGTACAAATTCATGCCACCATACCCAGCTAATTTTTAAATTTTTTGTAGAGATGGGGTCTTGCTGTGTTGCCTAGGCTGGTCTCGAACCTCTGGCCTCAAGCAGTCCTCCACCTTAGCTTCCCAAAGTGCTGGGATTACAGGTGTGAGCCACGGTGCCCAGCTAAACCGTGCCCTTTATACTACCCTGCTAGGACAGAAACCTGCACCATGTTCCCAGAGACTCCATACCCGGGCAGACCATCATGGCTGATGCATTGAGTGTGCCAGGCCATCAGAGCATAGGATGGTGTGGACGGGAGGCCCTGAGGGCAGACTTGGGGGCTCTGACCCCCTCAGCTCCTGCCCAGCTAGTGTGTCCTGGGTGCAAGTGGCAGTGGGGCAGGGCCCTGGAGGCGGCTGACTTGGAGTGGACAGAGGAGTGGGCTGCTGTTGGAACAGGGGGCATCCCTGCAGGGGTCCCTGCTGGTGCAGGCAGAGAGTGAGGGGCTTAGGCTCCAGCTTGTGTGCAGGCTGGGCTGGGAAGCCTAGGTCCCAAGTTGGAGCTACTGTTCTCCCAGCTGTGCAGAGAAGCTGCCACCTTGGTAGGGTCCTGCTGGGCAGGAGTGTGGCCCTGCCTGCTGAAGGATGTGGTGGTGCTGCCTTTGGGGAAATGATGCCAACTTCCCTCTTGTTCCCAAACCAAGCCCTTGGCTACTCCCACCCCTCTTTAGGGTTCCTAGTTATCCATAGCTTGACCTGGGGTCTGCCAGGGCAGTTGCCAAACCAGAGCCAGCCACCCTGGGTACTGGGGAGGTGGTATCAGCCCTGGCTCTGAGGCCTGGCTCCTTCTCCCCAGAGTGGACAGGGACAGGCATCAGGGGCTCCCCAAGACCCTTCTCCTGGTCTTGCATTTGTTAGAACCATTGCCCTTCAGAGGACAGGGTACCGGGGCACCTGCCTTCTCTCCAATCCCCATCCGCCACTACTAGGTGTGGTGTGCATACGCTCTGGCATATGTGTACATATGTATGCACTGTGGCGCATGTGTGTGCACGGTTTCTGTGTGCGTACACACTGGCGTGTGTGTATGCCTATGTTGTGGCATGTGTGCAAGGGCCCTGTTGCATGTGCGTGCTGTGGCACACTTGCCATTCCTCCTGTCTGCCTCTGTTTCTCCCCGTGGGCTCCCTGAGTGAGCGGCAGTGGGAGATTTGTGCTGTCATGTCTCTGGGTGCCTGGTGTTGACAGGTGTGTGTCCTTTCCTGGATGTGTCTGGGTCTGCGTGATATGTGTGTGTTGGGAAGGAAGGGACCGTGTGACCCTGTGCCTGTTGCACAGGCCTGTTGTCTCACACTCGTTTACATGGGTTGGGTGGGGAGGATGTATGTCCTGGCTGGTTTACTGGGTGTGTGGCTGTTGGCCGGGGTGTTGGATGGTTCATGTGCATTTTCTGGGTGGGTCTGTCTGGCAAGGGTGTGTGCACCAGGCCTGTGACCAGCTGGTTTGTGTGTAGGGGGTAAGGTGCCTGTGTCTTGCTATAGCTTTCCAGGCCTGTAACATAACATGTGTTGGCAGGCTGGTGTGTACAGCTGGGTGTGTCCCTCTCTGGCTGTGACTTGCGGGTGTAGGCAGGATGTGTGGTGTGTCCTGTTAACTGTAGCCTGGCTGCCCCAGGTGTGTGCAGATGTTGTCAGGCCTGGAACAGTTCCAGTCACCCATGTCAGGTCCCTCGCCCCTCCAGCCGTGTGGGCCCTAAGGAGTGGGGTCGGGGTGTGGGAAGACAGGCAGACTTGTCCCCATCCCTTCAGACATCCCACCTCGCCTGTCTCTCCCAGGATAAGCCGCCTCTTCAATGGCACTGAACCCATCGTCCTGGACAGTTTGAAGCAACATTATTTCATTGACCGGGATGGGGAGATTTTCCGCTACGTCCTGAGCTTCCTGCGGACGTCCAAGCTGCTGCTTCCGGATGACTTTAAGGTAAGTCCATGGCTGGTGGCCCCCCTGCACTGCCTGTGTGATGGCATTACACGGGGGACGCTGTGACTTAATAAATGGACCCCTGGTTGTCATGGTAACCATAAAAAGTTAAACGATGAAGCCGAGGGCTAAATCAGTTTTTCTAAACTAATTTTGTTTTCTCACATTTTTAGCTTATTTATCAGGGTATATAACAACAATTAAGCTGCAGAACGTACCCCAGCTGAACATTTGTCATGTTTAAGGATGGGCGCGTGCCAGGGTTATAGCAGTTAGAGGTTCATAAATCTGTTGCATCCGCTGAGGGCAGTGGCTGATGCCTGTAATCCCAGCACTTTGGGAGGCCAAGGTGGGTGGATCACTTGAGGTCAGGAGTCCGAGACCAACTTGGCCAACTTGATGAAACCCCATCTCTACTAAAAATACAAAAATTAGGCCTGGCGCGGTGGCTCACGCCTGTAATCCCAGCACTTTGGGAGGCTGAGGCGGGTGGATCACGAGGTCAGGAGTTTGAGACCAGCCTGGCCAAGATGGTGAAACACCGTCTCTGCTAAAAATAGAAAAATTAGCCAGGTGTGGTGGCAGGCCTGTAATCCTCAGCTACTCGGGAGGCTGAGACAGGAGAATCACTTGCACCCAGGAGGCAGAGGTTACAGTGGGCCGAGATTGTGCCACCGCACTCTAGCCTGGGTGACAGAGCAAGACTCCATCTCAAAAAAGAGAAAGAAAAGGACGGCTGTAATTAGACTTCAAAAAATAAAGTGTAAAAAAAATGCAAAAATTAGCCGGGCATGGTGGCGGTTGCTTGTAATACCAGCCACTTGGGAAGCTGAGGCAGCAGAATCTCTTGAACCCGGGAGGTGGAGGCGGAGGTTGCAGTGAGCCGAGATCACATCACTGCACTCCAGCCTGGATGACAGAGCAAGACTCTCTCTCTCAAAAAAAAAAAAATCTGTTCTGTGTTGGGCAATTTGCAGGGAGAAAAGCCCTGATGACCGAACAGATACCCTTTAAACAAAAGGTTAACCCCCAGGTCTCAGGGTGAGCCCGTCAGGGCAGGTGACCTGGTTCCCTGGGTCATGCCTCAGTGCTGAGTCCCTCCCACATGTCAGGGACTCTGGGAGGAAGGAAACTCAGGCCTGGGGTACACTGGCATGTATTAATACTAGCAAATGTCTGTCCTTCCTTCCTTCATTCCTTCCTCTATCCAGAGGACCAGTAGCCCTGGGGCCTTGTTTTTCATCCAACTCAGTTGCTGGGTGCCAGCCACTGAATTCAGGCTGAAAACAGTGAAACACACACACTAGGACCTGCCACACAACACTGAACAGTCTAGTGGGCAGACAGATACTGAACTGGAAGTCCATGTGACCTGGGCTGGGCGAGTTTGAAAGAAATGATGTTCATCTGAGTGGTGAAGGCAGAACGGGGCCAAACAGGTGTGAGGGCCTTGGTGCAGGGGGTGGGGGCGGCAGATGGCTTGATGCATTCCAGAACTGGAAAGAAGGTGTCAAGCCTGGAGCTTTATGGACTGGGAGGGGAAGGTCAGGAAAGGAGGCTGCTGTTTGATGTCAGGACCTTGGCGGGTGGCCCAGTGCCTGGCATTTAACTCTGAATGCAGTGGAAGGGGTGTTTGCAGGGGAAGGGCAGTCAGATCTGCAAATTGGGATGATCTCTCTGGCTGTTGGGTGGGGAAGGAGGGAGGGAGGGGTGGGGGTGGGTGCAGTGAGGCAATTATGAATGAGGCCCCTTCCCCAGGCCAAGGGAGGCTGGGTGGAGGCTTTGGGTGGACCAGGATGGAGATAGAGAAGATGGAGCAAGGTGGCACTTCAGACTTCTGTTTAGTACAGGCACAGTGGCTCACTTGATCATCCCAGCAGTTTGGGAGGCCGAGTGGGGAGTATCCTTTGAGGCCTGGAGTTCAAGACCAGCCTGGGCAACATAGCAAGACCCTGTCTATACAAATTTTTTTTTTTAATTAAAAAAGGCCGGGCGCGGTGGCTCACGCCTGTAATTCTAGCACTTTGGGAGGCCGATTTAGGTGGATCACCTGAGGTCAGGAGTTCGAGACCAGCCTGACCAATATGGTGAAACCCCATCTCTACTAAAAATACAAAAATGAGCCGGGCATGGTGGTGTGCACCTGTAGTCCCAGCTACTTGGGAGACTGAGACAGGGGAGTTGCTTGAACCCAGGAGGCGGAGGTTGCAGCGAGCTGAGATCGCACCACTGCACTCCAGCCTGGGCGACAGCGAGATTTCATAAGTAAGTAAGTAAATAAGTAAACAAATAAATAAGCAAGCAAGCAAGCAGCAAAAGCACATGGTTGTGATAGTGTAAAGGGCCTCTTGCAGGTGCCCCAGGGCTTGTGACTTGAATTCTGAGTTGGTAAGTCGAGGCCCTGGGTGGACCAGGCTGTGGGAGTGGGGTTTCTGCCCCTGCATGGGAGAGCTGGTGGGGCATCAGATGGAGAAATTCTGGGCCATGACAAAAGATGGGGTTGTCTGGCATGCAGTTGTCATTTAAAATCTCAGGCGAATGGCCAGGAGAGGTAGCTCACACCTGTAATCCCAGTGCTTTGGGAGGCCAAGGCAGGAGGATCATTTGATCCCAGGAATTCCAGACCAGCCTGGACCCTGTTATTGTTATTATTATTATTATTATTATCCTGGCATTATGGCTCATGCCTGTAGTCTCAGCTGCTCGGGAGGCTGAATCAGGAGGATCCCTTGAGCCTGGGAGTTCAAGGCTGCAGTGAGATATGATCACATCACCGCACTCCAGTCTGGGCTACAGAATGAGACCCTGTCTAAAAAAAATAAAATAAAAATCTCAGGAGCAAGTGGGAGTGGAGAGAGCAGAGGCCCAGGATAGAGCCCTGAGGAGCCCTTGCATGGGGCAGGAGAGGCAGGATGGGCCACTGACTGATG
The DNA here is from genome assembly GCF_028885625.2 of Pongo pygmaeus. Taxonomy (NCBI): domain Eukaryota; kingdom Metazoa; phylum Chordata; class Mammalia; order Primates; family Hominidae; genus Pongo; species Pongo pygmaeus. Next base: position 39,004,750 of record NC_072393.2, read on the forward strand.
ACAGGCCCAGAGGTCAGGGTTAGAATCTAGGCCTCCCTCCAGGCGGTTCCAAAAGCCAGGACCAGCAGGTGGAAGGGACTTAGGGCCTGTAGGTCAGGGGGCTGGGCTTCCTTGCCTCTTCCTCAGGCGTGAGTCATGGGACCTATGGGACCTTGGCCACTGCCAGGGGATTGGGTGTGTGTGAGCATGTATGGTGTGCGTATGTGGCCCAAGGCCTGGGGCCACTATCAGCGCCTGAGGGACAGTCTGTGCGAGCCTGCTCAGCCCAGAAGAGGGCTGCCTGGCAGGGGGTGGGCTTCCCCTCCCTGGACACTTTATCACACTCTGCCTGTTTGGGCAGGGGCTGGGCCAGGCACTTGGCACATTTTGCATCCTTTGATCCTCACTTTCATTCTCTGAGCTGGTTGTTTATGTCCATTTTATACATAAGGGAACTGAGGCCGGGCGCAGTGGCTCACGCCTTGGGAGGCCGCGGCAGGTGGATCACATGAGGGCAGGAGTTCAAGACCAGCCTGGCCAACATGGCAAAACCCTGTCTCTACTAAAAATATAAAAGTTAGCCGGGTGTGGTGGCAGGCACCTGTAGTCCCAGCTACTCGGGAGGCTGAGGCACGTTAATTGTGGAGTTTGCTGTAAGCCAAAATCGAGCCACTGCACTCTAGCCTGGGTGACAGAGAGAGTCCGTCTCAAAAAAAAAAAAAAAAAACAAAAAACTGAGACGCTCAGTTAGTGAGGTATAGAGGTTTAGAGGTCTCAGGGCAGGTTGATGATGAAGCTGAAAATCTGACCCAGGCAGGCCTGGCTGGAGAAGAACTTTTTTTGCTTCCGGGTAGGCTGTGAGCTCCTCCAGGATCGGCACAGGCCCAGCTGCTCTGTGCCCAGCATGATCTCTTCTCTCGGTGGGATTCTAAGGCAGCAGCAGGTCCCCAGGCATAGGCACAGCCTCGTTCTTTAGTGGAGCTTCCGGGTCTTTCCATGGGGAGGCTTCACTGCCCAGTGCCTGGGGCCAGATGGAAGGGCTCAGGGGGGCTGGCACAGGTGCACATCATCGGCTGCCCTTGGGACAAGGCTAGGTTCTTTATACTTGCAAACCACTCAGTTGCCCCATCTGTACAATGGGTGCAACCGGCCCAGTCCACACAATGCCCTGGGAGTCGCAGTTCCTGCAGAATTGGCTGGAACCGGCAGGCCGCCTCCCCTCTCCCCCTTCCCCCACCGCCCCTACCCCGACACCTACATCAACACCTTGTGCGCCTGTCCCCAGGACTTCAGCCTGCTGTACGAGGAGGCACGCTACTATCAGCTCCAGCCCATGGTGCGTGAGCTGGAGCGCTGGCAGCAGGAGCAGGAGCAGCGGCGCCGCAGCCGGGCCTGTGACTGCCTGGTGGTACGCGTCACGCCCGACTTGGGCGAGCGGATCGCACTCAGCGGCGAGAAGGCCCTCATCGAGGAGGTCTTCCCCGAGACCGGAGACGTCATGTGCAACTCCGTCAACGCCGGCTGGAACCAGGACCCCACGCACGTCATCCGCTTCCCGCTCAACGGCTACTGCCGGCTCAACTCGGTACAGGTGAGGGCTGCGCGCTGCCCCCTCCCCGCTGCACCCCCGGCGTCCGCGGAGCCCTCCAGGGGCAGAGTGAGCTGGAGGGAGGCGCGATCCCTGAAATGGTGAAGCCCTCCGTGCCATCCTACAAAAAAGGCAACAATGTGTCGATGCATAATTTATGTCCCTCTCATAATTAAATGATGGCGCCTGGGGGATGGGCTTAAAAAAATCGATCTGTACTTTTTTTTTTTTTTTTCCAAAAGGATGTTCTATAAAAATGGCCCAGAGTATTTTCAACAAAGCGTGCTTCATTTGACACCCAGAGTCTGACTTTGGATTCGAATTAAACCCAGGCAACAGGCGAGGCAGGACAGAGGCTGAGTGGAAAGGTGGCCTGGAGCCCCTTCTCTCTCCCTGCTGACCTGGGAGTCGCAGGCACCCACCAGCTGCGAAGAGAATCCCTGGACCGGCTCTTCCTGGATGGGTCCAAGAATTGGACAGCTCACATGGAGTGAGGGCCTATTTTCCAACAGCTCTTCGCAGACCCAAGAGCTTGGCACATTTCCGGGTTAGGGTGGAATGGGCTTTGCAGGGAAGAGGGCCCCCTGTGCACGCATTCCACAGCCTGTCGGTCAGAACTTGCTAGTTGCAGGAGGCGGGTGTTACACGCAGTCATCAGACCTCACCCTCACAGAGGCACAAACCCACATAGTTGTGGACGCCTGCAGAGACTCACATATTTAGAGGACTTCTCTTTTTTCTCTCCCTCCAGAGCTCCCACGAGCTGATGCACCCCCAGGCTTCAAACCACCTGGAATGCACAGCTCAGGGAAGCCGGTGGATGCCTAGAGGCTGAAGGACAGGGAACTCTCCATTATTGGGGCAGGACTCAGTTAGGGAGGACGCTTGGGGCCATGTGTCTGGAGAGAGGGCGTAGGTTACACCCTACAGAATAAAGAAGGGACCCAGAGGCTCTTTTTGCCTCCCGGAATCAAGGCCCTGAGGGCAGCAGGATGGTCGCTTGGGTGGGGTCGTCCAACTGGGTTTGGTAACCTGAGGGGTCACTGGGCCTGGCAACTTCTGTCCCTCTGGTGGTGGAACCCAGCACGTGGTTCTGTAGGGACCTTTGTCGGTGAGCGAGACTGAGATCGTCACAGGAGAAGGTGCTCTGGCTGGCTGCCCCAGCAGGCACCCACTTGCCTGCCAGGCCAAGCCAGGTGTCCTCTTGCAGCTTGGCCTTGATGACCTCTGTTTCTTCCTGGGCAGGTCCTGGAGCGGCTGTTCCAGAGGGGTTTCAGTGTGGCTGCGTCCTGTGGGGGCGGCGTGGACTCCTCCCAGTTCAGCGAGTATGTGCTTTGCCGGGAGGAGCGGCGGCCGCAGCCCACCCCCACTGCTGTTCGAATCAAGCAGGAACCCCTGGACTAGGCCCTGCTTCAGTGCCCACCTGGGACCCCCCAGGGACCTGGAAACAGTGCTGGGGAGTTCTGCCTGTGTATACTTGGCCGTGGGCATGAGACCGAGGGTGAGGCTGGAGGGTCCAAAGCTGGCCCAGCGAGTGCCAGGGCCCCAGGTGTCATGGCAACAGAACGTAGGATGCTGGAGGCATGCCTGCAGAAGGACTGTTGATGTGACCCAAAGATGCAGCGGTGGGAACTCGGCTGCCAGCTCTCCCAGCCCCTCAGCTTCCCAGCCTGGCGCAGCAGCCTCTGAGGCCCCGGGGCCTGTTGGGGCGGGGTCGGAAGAGCCGTCTGCAGCTACTTCAGAGGAGCTGTTTATCCCTCTCCACGCGGGGCAGACTCTGGCGGGTCTCCTAGCGTCTGAGATGGCTTATTTTTCTACAGTATTTAAAATGGATGCAACCCTAACTGCAAAAGTCAGAGAGGCCGACAAGGACCAACGCTTCTTTATCTGGTGCTCAGTTCTCAGTCGGACGTGCAGCATGGCTGCAGGGTGGACCAGCTGCCTGGCATTCAGGCCCAGATGCCTGCAGGGCTGGGGCTCTCGGGACAGATGCAGGGATGTGTGCTGCAGGGCTGCTGGGAGGAGAGTGGTGGGGGCCTGAGGGCTGAGTGACTCTGTAACCACCTGAGACCTTCACCTTTGCTGCCGTTGGGGGCTCAGGCTGCACTCCCCAGGTCACCTGAGCTCCTGCTGCCCTGGGGCTTCCGGTCCTGTCTGTGGACTGGCACCTGGGCTACTGGAGAATTCTCCTCCCGTTCGGACCAGCCTCAGGGCTGCACCTTACCTCAGGAATGGGCCCCACCATGAAGGGGCCCATCTGTCAGCAGCGTCTTCTAGGTCCCCAGCTCAGGGAGCCATCCCCAGCTCCAGTTTTCTCATGTGAATATGCACAGTTTTAATTAACGTTGTTACGCTAGCCTGCCGATGAGACCCAGACACAGGCAGACCTGGCGCTCTTGACCCCGATTCCAGTGAGGACTGGCCCTGAGGAGTCCTTGCAGACCTGCTGCCTCCCCCAGGACAGGCCCAAAGATGGACCCTCCCCCCCGGCCTTGTGACAGCTCCCCAAGTGTTCTCCAGTGGAGAAACTGCAGAGGACTGGTGGGCGGGGCTCCCCAGCCATCACCATCCTGTGTACAATGGCTGTAGACTTGTATATGGCTCCTTTAATACTGTAAAGATGCTGATGTACAATTGTCGTGCGTTTGTGTGAACACATTGCATTCCCAGTCCATGCCATAAATGATGCTCTCAAGCAAAAGACTGGAGGCTCTGTCCTGTGCAGAAGCAGCAGCCGGACTCCCGCATTCGATGTTGTGCAGGGAGGTTTGGGGGTGGAACGGATTCCTCCCTTGGATCCTTCAGTTCACATCGAGGAATAACCCGCAGCGGTGGTGGGGGAAGGTCAGTGGCTGGGTCCTGAGCTTGGTGTTATTAATTGCATTTGGGTGCCTGTCCCCTCAGGGCAGCACAGATTCTGAATTCTGATTCACAGCCCCTAGCCAGATGGGAACTTGGAAAGAGACAGAAGGCGTCTGGGTGCTTTTGAACCCTGTCTCAAATGTTTGGGATTTTCTGTCTCACTGTTCTTTGGTTGGGGATGATGTCCTCTTTAGACCCCCACGTAATGGTATGAGAAGGTGGCAGGCGGTGGCTCAGCCAGCCAGGGGGGACTGAGTCATGCAGCCAGCGTGAGACCTGCAGTTCACCTAAGCACAGAATGAGATCTCAGTATGCCTCTGTGTAAACAGATTCACATAGGCCTCCAATTTCAATGAGACCTTTTGCATTTTTTCTCAAAGCCCTTATGTTCTAACCCATGAGAACCATTTTACCTGCCCCCTAAGGGCCACCAGCTTCGACCTGCCTCAGGGGATGGCAGCACAGACCAGCCGCTCCCTGTCCAAGGCCGCAGAGCAGACGCCATCCCACTGTACAATCGAATTTGCTGGACAAACTTGGTAGGTTTCTCTGCTTAGCAACGAGCCTATAGTTGGCACATCTGCGTTTTGGCATCTGAGGCTCCCATCTGAGTGGAGGAGAAAGTGTTGTGTTTATTAGCAAGGAAGTCTTGTGAAAACAGCTCGCTGCTGTGTGTGTTTATGGATCTTTCTGATATAACAGCCAGCATGGTTACCGAGTGGTAGAGATTCTCGAACATTCTCAAACTCTCTTTTTGGGTAAATCATTGTGCTAAAAATAAAATTTATTAATAAAGAAGGGGAAAAAGGAGTAACTCTACTTGACTAAATGTTACTCTAATTTATTTATTTCTTTACTAATTAAGTAAAACCAGGAAGTACGATTTTACATCAACCAGAGAATTTCTGAATTTATAGGGAAACACTATGTTCCCATAATGATGCTATAATTCTAATATATCTAGTCCCCATAAACAGTAAGTACAAATTATCATTCCTTTAAAGCATTTTTACACTTCCTGGAATGAGTATATTATAAGCAATCTTTTGTCAAATGCCAGCAGTATAAATGTTACTTCTGCTCTTTGTAAACCTCAAAACTCATTATTCTTGATTATAAGCAACTGGACAGAACCATGCCAAAGCTTCCCAGTTTCCCGCCAAACCCCTGCCAGTGAGTGCAGAGAACTCGCAAAGCCACAGCAGGCGGCCTCAGCCACCGTCCCGCTCACAGGGGGCCCAATGCCAGGTCACAACACTAAGAATATCTTTCAAAAAATGTGTCTTTTTTTTTTTTTTTTTTTAAAGCTACTGCTTGACTGTTCCTTAGAATAAATAAAGGATATTTTATAAATTACAGCTCTAGCCCTTGGTTTGTAATTCACGGAAGCAGCCACAATCAGGTACTCCAGCATTGGTCCTCGGGAACCACCACTCCCCACACTTGGGACCTGGTGTGGCTACTGAGTAGGACCTTAACATCCCAAGTCCCAAATCCCAAAGCTTCCTGATTTGAGGACCGACCAGAGAGCAGCAGCATTGTCTCTAGGCGCTCAGTGCACATGCTGTTGGCAGATCTGGGGGGAAGGTGGTACAGGCATGGCCTCCCTTTACCTCTCCAGACCCCCAAGCCTGCACTCAAGTGTTCAGGCTGTGATGAGCATGTTGCACTATGTTGGTATTGCATACGTATATATCTGTGAAGCAAACCACTAACATTTAAAAGAAGGAAAGTGGGCGGGTCACAGTGACTCATGCCTGTAATCCCAACACTTTGGGAGGCTGATGCGGGAGGATTGCTAGAGCACAGGAGTTCAAAACAAGCCTGGGCAATTTGGTGAGACCCCATCTCTACAAAAGAATTTAAAAATAAGCCACTCATGGTGGCATGTGCCTATAGTCCCAGCTACTCAGGAGGCTGAGGTGGGAGGATCACTTGAGTTCAGGAGGTTGAGGCTGCAGTGAGCCATGTTCACACCACTGCACTCCAGCCTAGGCAACAGAGCAAGCCCCGTCTCAAAATAAATAAAATTAAAAAGAGAAAGCACGGCTGGGTGTGGTGGCTCACACCTGTAATGCCAGCACTTTGGGGCCGAGGTGGGTGGATCCCCTGAGGTGATGAGTTCAAGACCAGCCCGGCCAACATGGCGAAACCCCATCTCTACTAAAAACACACACACACACAAAAAAAAAAATTAGCCTGGCGTGGTGGCATGTGCCTGTAGTCCCAGCTACTCAGGAGGCTGGGGCATGAGAATCGCTTGAACCCGGGAGGCAGAAGTCGCGGTGAGCCGAGATCACACCACTGCACTCTAGCCTGGTGACAGAGCGAGACTCCATCTTAAAAAAAAAAAAAAAAAAAAAAAAAAAAAAAAAAAGCACAGATGTGAGAAATGGGGAAACTATATCCATTGAGCCACTGACCAAGATAATATTTAACTTGACTAAGCCCAGCAGAGCCTGCCCACTTCCCCTCCCTAGAGGCCAACCCACGTTCTTGGGGGAATGCTGTCTGCCAAGATGGCCCCATCCCATCAAGCCCTGCCTTCCCTCCTGATTCTCCAGAGACAGGAAAATGGCTGCATTGGCCCTGGAAGATACTCAATTTCTCCTAAGTAGATGACAAGGTGGAAAATACAAAAATGGGAAACTGCCAGGGGATATTCAGTTGTTCAAAACAATGGGGAGGTCTAGACAGAGCTAGAGGAACAACTGATGGCCAGAGAAGGCAGCCGCTGGCCTGGATGGAGTCTGACATCTGGGCTGATGTAGCTGTTGTAGGAAGTAGGATGTCACAGTTTGATGGCCATCTCAAGGGGGGTAGGCAATGTGTTTAGCCACAAGGCTCAAGTCAGCCAAGTAATATTGGTCTTGTCACATGTGTGACGAGAGTGTGGGTGGCTCTCTTTGCTCACCCCAACCCCACCCAAAGGAGGAGTTTCCTTGTAGAGAGAGGGCTTGCCCTCACCTGGAGATCAGGGGCTGGCAGCCGTCTTATCTCTGATGGGAGATTTGATGTGGAGTTACCTGCATTGAAGAGTCTGGGTCACTCTATAGGGTAAAAGCCCACATCGTTAACTGCCACAAATTTTAAAATTATCTACAAATGGATCTGCTTAGAATGAATGGTAAGAATAGGATCAGGTGCAGTGGCACACACCTGTAATCCCAGCACTTTGGGAGGCCAAGGTGGGTGGATCATTTTAGGTCAGGAGTTCGAGACCAGCCTGGCCAACATGGTGAAACTCCGTCTCTACTAAAAATACAAAAATTAGCCAGGCATGGCGGTGCGTGCCTGTAGTTCCAGCTACTTGGGAGCCTGAGGCAGGAGAATTGCTTGAACCTGGGAGGCAGAGGTTGCAGTGAGCCGAGGTCTCACCACTGCACTCCAGCCCGGGTGACAGAGTGAGACTCCTTCTCAAAAAACAGAAAAAAAAAATAATGGTAAGAACAGAAAGATGATGTTAATGCATATGTGTCAAAAGCAGCTCCTGCATTTATTAGTGGGAGGTTTCTCATTAGATCAAATGAAGTTTCTTGTCAGTATCCAGAGAAACCTACAAAGGCATCACAAAGATAAAGCTCTAATGTCCAATATAAAGCCCGAGACAAAAGATGGTCTAGGGCACCTGCTTGGAGGAAGGTTATCCAGGAACAACTGTATTTAGGTTAAACTGCTAAATTCACCAACTAGGGCAGAGAGGCACAGAAACATTCCCTCCAGAACCCCTTTCCATTAAGAGTTCACTCCTGTCACCACATTCTAGGCAGCCCCGATGTTCTCTGGAGGACCGGTGAGGTAAGGTAATGCTTTGTGGACCAAGAGAAAGAAAAAAGTGTTGGTGACAGCTAAGGACAGCTTCCTGCCAGCACCAAGACTAGCGCTGATGTTCTCTTAGAAGCACCAGAGTTTTCTAAGGTGACCCAAATGGAACACAACCCCAGGGAAGGTTGAAGGTCAGAAAAGAAGAGCGCGTCCCTGCTCTTTCTGGATCTCACAACCAGCGAGTTCTCGCAGCCATAGCCTGTGTAAGCCCAGGGACATTTCTCTGTGAGCTTTCATTGGAAGGGAAACCCCAGCCCCAGAGAAGCCTACCCTGCCACATCCCAGGCTAATCCCTGGATCTGGTTCAGGAGCTCTCTTCCTGCAAGCCCCAAAGCTAGACAAGCAGAGCCCTGCCAGGCCCATGGTGAGCTCTACAGACCTAGGAGCTGCAGGCAGGGTTGGGGGCTCGTTCCTGGGGAGGGGCCCACCCCTGAGGTTGTGCATCCAGGCACAACCTCAGGGGTAGCTGTTTACCCACAGGGAAAAAGAACCTTCTGTGTTATCTCCACCCCCAGTGGAAGGATATGTTGAGCAGAGTTTTTGCTTTTTGAGGAAAAGTCATGATTTGGAAAGGGGCGCTGATGTATCTGTTGAGGCTTTGGATGTTGATTTGCAAAGGGTCCCTGCTTCCCTGCAAAGATCCTTATCTTCACAACCACCCAAGAGCACCATTTATTGGTGACCAGCATATGCCAAGCACTGCAGGTGCTTGGGAGGGCAAGATAGCTCATGAGGCTTGGAGCAGACATTTGTTTATGCACAGGAATTGTTCACTTTTTTTCTTCTCCTTTTTTTTTTTTGTGAGACAGGGTCTCACTCCGTTGCCCAGGCTGGAGTGCAGTGGTGCAATCTTGGCTTACTGCAACCTCTACTTCCTGGGTTCAAGCGATTCTTGTGCCTCAGTCTCCTGAGTAGCTGGGATTACAGGTGTGCACCACCACGCCCAGCTAATTACTGTATTTTTAGTAGAGGCGGGGTTTTGCTTTGTTGGCCAGGCTGGTCTTGAACTCCTGGCCTCAAGTGAGCCTCCCACTTTGGCCTCCCAAAGTGCTGGGATTACAGGTGTGAGCCATTGCGCCCAGCCAGGAACTGTTTACTTTCAATTGTGTACTTGAAGCTCTGTAAATTTAACAGGAAGAGAGACTACATTGCAGTTTTCCACTTCGTCATGACACTGAACATGGATTACCCCAAATGCATTGATTTGCATGTAGAGAGAACCACCTCTCAGACCTCAAGACTAGCGTCTCCATAGCAAAGGAAGCTTCTGTGAAATTCTAATGAGAGACCCAGAGAAAGAGGCAGGCACACTCCCGGGGACACACAAAGGAGAGGGGTTAGGGGTCAGCTGCATTTGGGGTTTTGTCTTTATTTCCATTACACAGAACAGCCAATCCCGACAGCGCCCAGGCCCCACAGGACAATGCTGTTCCTGGACCCGGAGCCATGGCCGTGGAATAAGAGCTAGGTCATCAGGGCCTCCTCCTAGGATCCTTCTTAACACAGAAATCACAAACAAGGCCAAAGTCTTAAAAAGCAGAGCCTGGGAGGGGCAGGGACGCCCAAGCCACGCTGGGGCCCGGGAGGACTCCAGCCCTGCCCGCGGGAGAACCCAGGCCGCGCATCCCTGGCTGGACGGCATCACCAGCCGTAGCTGGGCCAGGCCTGCTGCTCGAAGCCCGTGTCTAGGATGTCACCAGAGCTTCCTTTTCTGTGTCCTGGACCCGGTTCAGGGCCCCCGAGGAAGCTGCGGTTTGGGGCGAGCCGATTGCACCGGCAGGGCCGGGCTGCTGCTCCCAGGGCTGACGCGGGCCACGCCCTCCTGGACGCGGACACACCCCCATTTCCCCGGGCCCACAGAGCCACGCCTGGCCCTGCAGCCAAACAGCGGGAAGGCAGATTGGTACGAGTAGGTACAAGGTCCTGGAATTCTCGCCCGGTTGCCACACACTGCACGGAGCATAACTGGGGGAGGTTGTGCAACTGCCCGGGAAGCCGGGGCTCGCAACGAGGGCTCTTTCCAAGTCCCCATCACAGGCCTCCAGGGAGCCTCAGGACAGAGCCTGACGCCACCTTCGGGTGACATCGATGGCTTCGCTCTGGCAGAGGAGTAGTGTGGCTTTGCCGAGGACTGGAGAGCCCAGGTCCCCGCAGGGCCAAGGGGAGGGAGGGCTGGCGGAAGGGGCCGCGCCCACAGCCCCAGGTGGCAGCAGCGGCGGTGGCGGTCCCGACTGGCAGAGCCTAACGAGAACAGGGCCTATCCCCAAGGGCCCCGGGCTGGACGCAGACCAGATCTCGCAGGAGTAGGCTGGGAGGCGCCCGCCGGAGGCCGGAGGCTGACAGTCCCTTTCCTATCCTGTGGGTCTATTGTGGGCCCGCGGAGCCCCCATGGGTGGGTCCATCCCCGGGCCCAGTGAGTCACTTCCTCAGGCCCCGGAGGCCTTCGTGGAAGGTGCCTCCCTTTCCGGCAAAGCATCCTTTGTTCTCCTGCTGGCTTTGCTTCCCAATCCTCTCTGAGTTGCAACCTTGAGGGTTTTAGGGGCACCAAGCTCCCAGGCGCACAGAGGTGGACTTGGGTGCCACCTGGAGAGCGGGCCGCAGAAGGCTGCAGCTGCTTTCTTGCTTCCTTAGTTCCCTGCCCTCTCAAGGCCCAGGCTCTCCCACCTCCCCAGACGTCTGGGGAAACCCCCACTGCCCTGCATAGGCTGTGGTGTGCAGCCTCCGGACTGCAGATCCTGGAGGCGCATGAGGAGGGAGGGAGGTTTGGATGCTCTCGCCCTGGCCAGCACCGCTCTGAGCTGCTGAACTGGCCTCAAGGCTTCTTTTGCATCAGGGAGAGGCTTCCGGCACCATCACTGGCACTCCTCCTTCCCACTCCCTTTAGCCTCCCCCAGTTCTCATGCCCAGGTGGAGGAACCCGTGTAGAAGCCCAGCCCAAGAAGGGAATTCATCAAAGCACCTTCCCACACAGCCTCTAGTTTGCCTCCTCTCTACTCCCACCTTCCAGCCCCAGCCTGGCTAGCCACGTGGGGGGCTCCTGTGCCAAGCAGTGCCCAGCCTGCCGGGTGAGGGAGCAGCCCTGCACAGAAGGCAGCTGACTACCATACACATTACATGTGTGGAGAGCACCAGCCTTGCAGCCTGGCGAGGCTCTTGCTTTGAAGAAATAGAAGACTAATTATTATTATTTTTATTTATTTATTTATTTATTTATTTATTTATTTATTTATTTTTGAGATAGAGTCTTGCTCTGCCACCCAGGCTGGAGTGCACTGGTGTGATCTTGGCTCACTGCAACCTCTGCCTCCCAGGTTCAAGTGATTCTCCTGCCTCAGCCTCCCGAGTAGCTGGGATTACAGGCGCCCACCACCACGCCTAGCTAATTTTTGTGTTTTTAGTATATGTGCTGCTGAAGTGAGCATGAATTTTTGTGTTTTTAGTACAGATGGGGTTTCACCATGTTGGACAGGCTGGTCTTGAGCTCCTGACCTCAAGTGATCCACCCTCCTTGACTCCCCAAAGTGCTGAGATTACAGATGTGAACCACTGCACCCAGCCAGAAAACTAATTTCAAAACAAAAACAAAAGCACCCCTGTATGCACAGATTCTCAAATTGTATTTACTATTGGCAAAGAAAGGAAGGGGGCCCCTTAGTGTCCTAAAACCAGGAGAGATGAAATCGATTATGGAACATCAGTTGATGAAATACATTTATCCTTCCACAAATATCTACTGAGTGTCTGCAATCAGCCTGGTTACTGGAGGCCAGGCTCTGAGTCGTGAGTGTCCCATGAATCACCAGCTCTCCAAACCCTGACATCTAACACCACCCATTTCCCACCTCCCCCAGGAAGAAACAATATTTAATAGTTTCATTTACACAGAAAAAGAAGGTGCAAGCTCTCTCCCTAAGGAAGAGCCAAAAAGCAGCCTCAACTGGCTCCAGAGGCTGTGCTCCTGGATTAAAAACAGAGATTAGTGTATTGGTTTCCTCTTGTGGCTATGACAAGTTACCACAAATGTGGCTTAGAAAAACACTTTTTTTTTTTCTTTTTCTTTTTGTAAAGACAAGTCTCCCTGTGTTGCCCAGGCTGGTCTTGAACTCCTGGACTCAAGCAATCCTCCCACCTTGGCCTCTCAAAGTGCTGGGATAACAGGTGTGAGCCACCATGCCTAGCCCAACACTGATTTTAAGATGATACATTTTCATCTTACAGTTCCAGATGTCAGAAGTCTGACGTGGGTCACACTGGGCTAAAATCAAGGTGTCAACAGAGCTGTGCTCCTTTCTGGACATCTAGGGGAGAATCTTTCCTTGTCCTTTCCAGCTTCTAGAGGCCACCTGCATTCCATAGCTTGTGGTCCCTTCCTTCATTCCCAAAACCAGAAGTGTAGCATCTTTAGATCCCCTCACCCTTGTTTTTCTGGACTCTAGTGATTCCATTGCCCACCCTCCACCCCGCAGATAATCTCCCTATTCTAAGGTCTACAAATTCACCTTAATTCCATTGGCAATCTTAATCCCCTTTGCCACATAACCTAAGATACTCACAGATCCCAGGTTTAGGATGTGGACATATTTGGTGGCATTATTCTGCCTGCCACATCTAGGTAGCAACTTTATCTACTCAAACAATTGTTATTGAACACATGCCCTCTTTCAGGCGCTAGGATGTAGTAGTGAATGAACACAGAAAAGCCCCAATCTTGTGGAGCTTACACTCCAGTGAAGAGAGATAGACAAGAAACAAAAATAAGGCTGGGTGCGGTGGGTCACACCTATAATCCCAGCACTTTGAGAGGCCCAGGTGGGAGGATCGCTTGAGCCCAGGAGTTTGAGACCAGCCTGGGCAACACAGGGAAACCTCATCTCTCCAAAAAAAAAAAAAACTAGCCAGGTGTGGTGGCATGCACCTGTGGTCTCAGCTAATCCAGAGGCTGAAGTGGGAGGATTGCTTAAGGCTGTCGAAGCTGCAGTGAGCTATGATCACGCCACTGCACTCCAGCCTGGGTGACAGAGCAAGACCCTGTCTCAAAAAAGAAAAACAAAAAATAAACAGCAAAAACCCAATAACAAAAATAAGTAAAATGTGTCATAGGTTAAATAGTGCTAAAAATAGAGCAAGGAAGGGGAATAGGAGTGTGTGTGTTGCTATTTTGGACAGTGTGCTGGACATCTCCCATTTACCCCGCCCCCTGCCCTGGGCCTGGAAGCTGACACTGTGAACAGTGTGAAGGGGCTCCCTTACCCTCTAGCTTCCTGTTGGGCATGGCTGATGGGAAGCATCTTCAGGAGACTGGAGGGCAGAAGGCAAGTCAGCCTCTCTCATCACTCCTCTAAAGACCTCAGCCCTGGGCCAGGCCCAGTGGCTTATTGCCTATAATCCCAGCACTTTGGGGGGCCAAGGTGGGAGGACTGCTTGAGTCCAGAAGTTAGAGACCATCATGGGCAATATAGCAAGAACCTATCTCTATTAAAAAAAAAGAAAGAAATATTTTTTAATGGGTATGTTGACATACACCTGTAGTCCCAGCTACTCGGGAGGCTGAGGCAGGAGGATCCCTTGAGCCCAGGAGTTTGATGCTGCAGTGAGCTATGGTCATGCCACTGCATGCTCACTGCCTGGGCAACAGAGCGAGACCCTGGTTCTAAATAAATAAATAAATAAATAAATAAATAAATAAATAAATAAAATAAATAACAAAGACTTCAGCCCCTGCCAGACACTTTTCTCACACAGCCCGCCTGGCTCTGAGAATACCTCTCCATTCTCCCCTTCCAGCCTAGGGATGGTAACTATGGTTGGCTATACTACCCCTGACAGGACTCATTACCCCTGATTGCTCTATACCCTGCCCTCACCTTTGTAAATACAGGTTGAGTATCCCTCATCTGGAAATGCTTGGGGACAGAAGTGTTTTGGATTTTGCTTTTTTTAAATTTTGGAATATTTGCAAATTTATATGTAATGAGATTTCTTGGGGATAGGACCCAAGTCTAAACACAAAATTTATCTCTTTTCTATACATCTTATACACACAGCTGGAAGGTAATTGTATAGAATGGTCTAAATAATTTTGTGCATGAAACAAAGTTTGTGCACATGGAGCAGCAGAAAGCAAAGGTGTCCCTATCTCAGCCACCCGGATGGACAATCTGTGGTGGGTTGGCATCAACACCATTCCTTTTTTTATTCTTTTAGACCAACTCTCACTCTGTCACCCAGGCTGGAGTGCAGTGGTGCCATCTTGGCTCACTGCAGCCTCCACCTCCTGAGTTCAAGTGATTCTCCTGCCTCAGCCTCCCGAGTAGCTGGGATTACAGGCATGCACCACCACACCCAGCTAATTTTTGTATTTTTAGTACAGACAGGGTTTCACCATGTTGGCCAGGTTGGTTTTGAACTCCTGGCCTCAAGTGATCTGCCTGCCTCAGCGTCCTAAAGTGCTGGGATTACAGGCGTGAGCCACCGCGCCCGCCCATTCCTGACTCTGAAATTATATGCTATCAATAAGTAATCCATTTCTTGCACCTATTTATACACAAGTACTTAACAGTAAAAAATTTGGCATGCCATTCATAAAATGAAAAAAATAATGTATTTAGGGTACCTAAGCAGCATGGTAGCATCACAAGAATACCGCATCAGTGGTTAAACAGCAGAGACCAACAATGGCAAAGCTTTCAGTCTCTTACCTCCGATGCTGTGTTTTGATTCAAAGGTTACTATATTTGCATTCAGCAGAAATTCCAGAAAAAAAAAAAAGATGAAATATAAATTAATTTTACAAAAGTAAATTTTAAAAGGTCACTATACATTGCATTTTTTAATCTTTATTATTATTATTATTTTGAGACTGAGTTTTGCTCTTGTTGCCCAAGCTGGAGTGCAACGGCACGATTTTGGCTCACTGCAACCTCTGCCTCCTGGGTTCAAGTGATTCTCCTGCTTCAGCCTCCAGAGTAGCTGGGATTACAGACACGCACCACCATGCCTGGCTAATTATTACACTTTTAGTAGAGATGGGGTTTCACCATGTTGGCCAGGCTGGTCTCGAACTCCTGACCTCAGGTGATCCACCCACCTCAGCCTCCCAAAGTGCTGGGATTACAGATGTGAGCCACTGTGCCCAGCCATATACATATGCATGGTGCATATATATATATATATATATATATATATATATATATATATATGCATATATAGCAACTATACATGGTGGTCATTCCAACACCACATTCTTCTGTAAAATGTTTCACACTTGGATCTCTCTCCAGTTTCTCCAACAGCTTGGCTTTCTGTGCTACAGATATACATAAATGCTCCTTTTTTTCTTATTGCTGTTACCCTGAGGGGTATCTGCAGGGCTTTTTGAACTTTTTAATCATATCTTTATACTACAGAGCAGAGAATGAGCAAAAGAACACTGTGAGTAATGCACGTAGGTCTTGGCCCCATGTGAGACATTGTGAGGAACCTGCCGTTGGCGCATCCAGCCTGAACACGAGCTGTTTTATTACGCTTTGTGGGCGTGCTTGTGTGGGGATCTGGGTGAGTGTGGAAAAGACATATTGCCGCTGATGGGAGCTGGGAAGTCTTTGATTCCTTGGAGACAGTGAATAAACTGTGTGTTGTATGCTCATGTTTTGGCTCTAAACCATTACATGAAGTCAACTGTGGAATTTACTTGTGACATCAGGGTGGCACCCAAAAAGTTTCAGATTTTGAAGCATTTTGGATTTCAGATTTTCAGTTTAGGGATGCTCAGCCAATAGTACTTTACTAATTGGCGAGTGCTGTCTGTTTTCACCAGGAAGGCCTCGCTGAGCCGCATGTAAAATTTAAATAAAGCCCCAAAGAAGGTAAGGCAGGAGGGTGGGCTGGATGGCTCACGCCTGTAATCCAGCACTTTGGGAGGCCGAGGCAAGTAAATCACCTGAGGTCAGGAATTCAAGACCAGCCTGACCAATATGGTGAAAACCCATCTGTACTAAAAATACAAAAATTAGCTGGGCATGGTGGCCTGCGCCTGTAGTCCCAGCTACTTGGGAGGCTGAGACAGGAGAATTGCTTGAACCTGTGAGGCAGAGATTGCAGTGAGCCGAGATGGCACCACTGCACTCCAGCCTGGGCGACAGAGCGAGAGTCCATCACAAAACAAAATAAAATAAAAATACAAAAATTAGCCAGGCATGGTGGCTTGCACCTGTAGTCCCAGCTGCTCGGGAGGCTGAGGCAGGAGAATCATTTGCGCCCTGGAGGCAGAGGTTGCAGTGAGCCAAGATGGCGTCACTGCACTCCAGCCTGGGTGACTGAGCGAGACTCCATCCCCGCCCCCGGCAAAAAAGAAGAAGGTAAGGTGGGAGACATGCAGATTCCTGGCGGAAGAGCATTTGGGGCAGAGGGGCTGCAAGTGCAAAGGCCTCAAGGTAGGAGTGTGCATGATGTGTCTGAGAAACAGCAAGAAGGAGGTTATGTGGCTGGTGTGTGTGAGGGGCTGGGGAGTTGCAGAAGGTGAGGTCGCAGGGGTGCCTGGGGTAGGAGGGAAGTCAGATCATGTAGGGTCTTTGAAAAACGTGCTGCCAGTACTCCACCGATTTCCCCTTAGCACTTGCCTTCGGGTGCACACAGACCCTATGGCTTCCTACTGCTCCTGTAGCTCTCTGCCTGAGGGTCTTTGCTGGCAAGGAGTGCAACAGCTCCTCATGCGTGGGGCAGGCCAGGAAGTCAATGCCCCCTTAGCTCTCTACTATTGTGGAGATGGTGAATAAACACCCAGGTGTCTTGCCTTTTGCGTCTGACAATGGGGAGGTCTGCTCTAGGCTCTCTCAGGGGCCTCCAGTAGGGTTAGAGTGCAATGGCATGATCTTGGCTCACCGCAACCCCTGCCTCCCAGGTATAAATGATTCTCCTGCCTCAGCCTCCCAAGTAGCTGGGATTACAGGCATACGCCACCATGTCTGGCTAATTTCTGTATTTTTAGTAAAGATGGGGTTTCACCCTGTTGGCCAGGCTGGTCTCGAACTCCTGACCTCAGGTGATCCGTCTGCCTCGGCCTCCCAAAGTGCTGGGATTAGAGGCGTGAGCTACTATGCCCTGCCTCATTTGTTACTTTTTAAGAGCCAGGGTCTTGCTCTGTTGCCCAGGCTGGGGTGCAGTGGTAGATCATAGCACACTGTAAAGCTGAACTCCTTGGCCTCAAGCGATCCTCTCACCTCAGCTTCCCTAGTAGCTAGAACTGCAGGCACATGCCACAGTGCCTGGGTAATTTTTTATTTTTATTTATTTATTTATTTATTTTTTGAGACCTAGTCTTGCTCTGTTGCCCAGGCTAGAGTTCAGTGGCATGATCTCGGCTCACTGCAAACTCCACCTCCCGGGTTCAAACGATTCTCGTGTCTCAGCTTCTCAAGTAGCTGGGATTACAGATGTGCACCACCACACCCGGCTAATTTTTGTATTTTTAGTAGAGATGGAGTTTTGCCATCTCTACTTATTGACCAGGCTCGTCTCAAACTCCTGACCTCAAGTGATCCATCAGCCTCTGCCTCCCAAAGTGCTGGGATTACAGGCATGAGCCACAGGGCCTGGCCAATTTTTATTTTTGTAGAGGTGGAGGGGTCTTTCTATGTTGCCCAGGCTGGTCTCAAACTCCTGGCCTCAAGTGGTCCTCCCACTTCAGCCTCCCAAAGCACTGGGATTACAGGCATGAGCTGCCATGCCCAGAAAAGTAGCTCCCTTACTAGCCTTCCCTCTCTTGGCTTCCTTCCTTGCCCTGTCTTACTTCCCTCTCTCTCTTCCTATATACCAGGAATCACCTCCCAGTGAATGCTGCGTTCAAGGCCTTGTCTCGGCATCGGCTTCTGGAACATCCCAATCTAAGACACTGCCAAGGGCCATGATTGGGACTTGGGCTTCTATTTTTATTTTTATTTTGAAACGGAGTCTCACTCTGTTTCCCAGGCTGGAGTACAGTGGTGTGGTCTCGGCTCACTGCAACTTCTGCCTCCCGGGTTCAACTGATTCTCTTGCCTCAGCCTCCCAAGTAGCTGGCACTACAGGCATGTGCCACTGTGCATGGCTAATTATTTGTATTTTTAGTAGAGATGGAGTTTCACCGTGTTAGCCAGGATGGTCTGGAACTCCTGGCTTCCCAAAGTGCTGGGATTACAGGCGTGAGCCACTGCGACCGGCCAGGACTTGGGCTTTTCCTGAGCTTGAGAGCAGTGGCCACTACCCAGTGGTGGGGAGAGGAGGGACATAGACTGAAGGGGGCTGGGGAGGAGCACGGAAACCAGATGGATGCAACTGTGATTCTTCGGAGCAAGCTGAAGGTGGCCTGGAGCAGGGTGAGAGATGTGGGGATAGGGAGAGGCAGTTCCATCCTGGGTACACTTGCAAGGAGGAGCCAACATGACTTGATGCCTGCTTAGATGTGAAATGTGGGAGGCAGTGAGGTGCCTAGGGTGGCTACAAGGGCTTGGGCCCGAGCAAAGGAAGGATGGAGTTGCCTTTTGCTGGGATGAGAAGACTGATGGTGTTGGGCAGACGGGGCAGGCTGTTGAGATGCCTGTTAAGCACAGGACTGGCAAAGCTGGACTGGGAGACAGGTAGGTACTCAGGAACTCAGGAGGGAGTCCAGGCTGCAGGTGTACATTGGAGGGTCCTCACAAGTTAGACAGCACTCAAAGCCAAGACTGGATAAGGTCTCCAAAGCAGTAAGTGTCAAAAGAAGAGACTGGCTGGGTGCGGTGGCTCACGCCTATAATCCCAGCACTTTGGGAGGATGAGGCAGGCAGATCTCTTGAGGTCAGGAGTTTGAGACCAGCCTGACCAACATGGTGAAACCCTGTCTCTACTAAAAATGCAAAAATTAGCTTGGCATGGTGGCAGGCACCTGTAATCCCAGCTACTTAAGAGGCTGAGGCAGGAGAATTGCTTGAACCCAGGAGGCGGAGGCTGCAGTGAGCCGAGATCGTACCAGTGCACTCCAGCCTGAGCATCACAGCAAGACTCCATCTCAAAAAAAAAAAAAAAAAAAAAAAAACCACATTAAAAAAAAAAAAAAAAGAAGAAGTTTCCGGGATGAGCCCTGGGCACTCGGTGTTTGGAAGCTGGGAGAGGGAAGAAGGGTGCAGCAGAGGGTTGAGAGAAGGAGTGGCTGCAGAATGGGAGGAAAGAGAGAACAGGAGAGAACTGGAAGCAAGAATGGACCACACTTGATGGAAAATTATCTGATAAAATATTTTTAATTAATTTTGGTGTATCTTGAAACAATCACAAATTTACCAAAAAAATTGCAAGGACAGTACAAAACTGTTTTGTTTTGTTTCACCATGAACAAAAGTATTTATTTAGAATGAGAAAAGTCACAACATATTACAAATTTAAAATACCACAAAATGGCCAGGCATGGTGGCTCATGCCTGTAATCCCAGCACTTTGGGAGGCCAAGGCAGGAGGATTGCTTGAGCCCAGGAGTTCGAGACCAGCCTGGGCAACGTAGCAAAATTTAGCTGGGCATGGTGGTGTGTGCCTGTAGTCCCAGCTATTCTGGAGGCCGAGTAGGGAAGATCCCTTGAGCCCAGAAAGTCAAGGCTGCAGTGAATTGTTGATCATGCCACTGCACTCTAGCCTAGGTGACACAGCAAGACTCTTATCTCTAAAAAATAAAAGACTATGAACATCACAAAATTCAGAACAATACCATATTAGTATTTCATTCCCATATTATTAAAAAACTGGCTGATGAAACATGCTTCCTACATAATTTAACTGTCTACCCTGATCACTTCTTCAAATAGCAACAATAATATATGTTTTTATAGAGAGAATAGAGAAGCAATTTTGCATTTCTTCTAGAGTGGTTGATCCAAAATTGTGATTTTTTTATTATCAATATTGGCGGAAGCAAAACTTCTTTTTTTTTTTTTTGAGATGGAGTCTCGCTCTGTCCCCAGGCTGGTCTGGAACTCCTGGGCTCAAGCAAGCCGCCTGCCTTGGCCTCCTAAAGTGCTAAGACTACAGGTGTGAGCCACTGCACCCAGCCCAATACTATTTTTTGATGAACCATTTCATATTGTTACTGACATGATGCCCCTTCATCCCCAAAATAGCTTGTGTTTTCTACAAACAAGGGTATTCCCCTCCGTAACCACATACAGTCATCAATACCAGGAAATCACACAGCTGCATTACTAACACCTGCTCTTCCGACCATACAGGTTTTACCAATTGTCCTGGTAGCATCCTTAGTAGCAAAGCATCCAGCCCAGGATCAACACATTTAGCAGTCACATCTCTTCAGTTCCTCGGTCTTTCTCTGACTTTCATGACTTTTGATGATTACAAGTCACTTATTTTGTAGAATGTCCTTCAATTTGGGCTGGGCTGGTATTTTCTAATGATAAGGTCATATTATGTGACCCAGCAATTCCATTCTTAGATACATACAAAATAACTGAAAACAGGTGCTGAAACGAATTTTTTTCTTTTTGAGGCCGAGTCTTACTCTGTCCCCCAGGCTGGAGTGCAGTGGCACGATCTCAGCTGACTGCAACCTCCTCCTCCCGGGTTCAAGCGATTCTCATGCCTCAGCCTCCCGAGTAGCTGGGATTACAAGTGTACATCACTGTGCCTGGCTAATTTTTGTATTATTAGTAGAGATGGGCTTTCACCATGTTGGCCAGGCTGGTCTCGAACTCCTGACTTCAAGTGATCTGCCTACTTCAGCCTCCCAAAGTGCTGGGATTACAGGTGTGAGCCACCATGCCTGGCCTCAAATACTTCCACACAAATGTTTATGGCAGCGTTATTCACCATAGCCAAAAGGTGGAACAACCCAAATCCCCATCAAAAGATGAATGGATAAACAACATAAGGTATAGCCACACAATGGAATATTTAATTCAGCTATGAAAAGGGATGAGGTGCTGATACATGCTACAACATGGACAAATTTCAAAAACATCGTGTGGCCAGGAGTGGTGACTCACACCTGTAATCCTAGCACTTTGGGAGGCCGAGGTGGGTGGATCACCTAAGGTCGGGAGTTCGAGACCAGTCTGGCCAACACGGCAAAACCCCGTCTCTACTAAAAATACAAAAATTAGCCAGGCGTGGTGGTGGGTGCCTGTAATCCCAGCTACTTGGGAGGCTGAGGCAGGAGAATTGCCTGAACCCAGAAGGCAGAGGTTGCAGTGAGTCGAGATCAGGCCACTATACTCCAGCCTAGGTGACAGAGAGAGACTGTGTCTCAAAAAAACAAAAATAAAAATAAGCCTGGATCAGAATACAAAGTTCCTCTGGATTTTAAAACTAATACTTGAGTTCTGGTTCTGGAACAAGATGGTACTTTTCCTTGCTTCTCCCTTTGGTATAAAGGCTCACTCCCATGTGCTACCTTACATCTGGTAAAACCAGGAGGGCCTCGAGTGGCCTAACTGCAACTTTCCCTCCTCACTCTGCTCTCAGTGATAGGGTCCTCTAGCCAAACAGCCCTTCTCATCAGGGACACTAGGAGCAGTTCTTGTTTGTCCCTGAGTATTGGGTTTTGTTCCCCGTTAGCCCACGGAATTGTCTAAAAGGACCAGTCACAACCTCCCTTGGAAACCATGGAGCACCCCACTCTCTTGATACTGCAAAGCCTGCCTCCCACAGACCCTGGCTGCTCCTTCTGTTCCCAACACCCATGTGATTCTGTGGGGCGTGTGGTGCTCTCCGCCCCCAAGGCCATGAGTATATGTGACTATTAACTGTTGATGTCATCTGTCCAGTCTCACCAGTTGTATGTTTGACCATTCCCACAACCCCAGGGCAGGAATTCCTCTCCTCCCCCACCAAGGGGGTGAAGAGGAGGCAATTAAAACACTCCCCTTTAAACAGAACTAAATATCATGGGAATTATTTAACAGACAGCGATAAAAATGACTTAAAGCTGCAAAGAGAAAGGTGAGCTAGCTATGGAAAAATAATGTAGTGAGTTCCCTGAAATTTTTTTTTCTTTTTCTTTTTTTGAGACAGGGTCTCACTCTGTCACCCAAGCGGGAGTGCAGTGGTGTGATCTCGGCCCACCGCAACCGCAACCTCCACCTCCTGGGCTCAAGCGATTCTCCTGCCTCAGCCTCTCGAGTAGCTGGGATTACAGGCACACGCCACCATATCTGGCTAATTTTATTTTTAGTAGAGACGGGGTTTCACCTTGTTGGCCAGACTGGTCTCGAACTCCAGCCTCAAGTGACCCACCTGCTTCAGCCTCTCAAAGTACTGAAATTACAGGCATGAGCCACCATTCTTGGCCGTGTCTTCTTTTTTTAATCTTCCATATACCCTAGACCAGGTGCTGAAGATTCCCACAACCTAGAAATTCCATTAAGCACTTTAAAAAAAAAAAAAAGATAAGAAAATCTTGCTCTCTCTGGACAAATGGACAAAGAACAACTTAAGGAAAACCGAAAGATGCCTAGTGGGGAGTCCCATGCCCCCTCCACAACGGAAGCACTGGCAGGCAGCCTGACCCATCTGCAATCACAGCCTTCAGTGGCAGCGTCAGCTTAGCTCTGTGTCTATCTGCCCTCCATGCAGTGGCATAAGAAGACCCAGGCCCTCTAAACCATTTAGCAGAAGAATGTAGCCCACAAACACCAAGCAGCTCTGGGAAGTGCCTTCTGCCTTAACCAATGACATCGACAGAGATGGGGCAGCGCTAGAAGCAGCCCCAGCAGTGCTAGAAGAATCAAGCAGTTCCAAATCACATTGAAAGTGTTCTGATGGGCTGGGTGTGGTGGCTCACTTCTGTAATCCCAGCACTTTGGGAGGCTGAGGTGGGAGGATCACCTGAGGTCGGGAGTTCGAGACCAGCCTGACCAACATGGAGAAAACCCCGTCTCCACTAAAAATACAAAATTAGCTGGTCATGGTGCTGCATGACTGTAATCCCAGCTACTTGGGAGGCTGAGGCAGGAGGATCGCTCAAACCTGGGAGACAGAGGTTGCAGTGAGCTGAGATTGCGCCATTGCACTCCAGCCTGGGCAACAAGAGTGAAACTCCATCTCAAAAAAAAAAAAACAAAAAAACAGAAAGAAAGTGTTCTGATGATGACCAAACTGTCCCTGGAACTAATGCCTACAAATATATGTCAGAACCTATATACTAAAGCTAAATAGAGTGACTGCCTGCTAAAACATATTAAAAAAACATTTTTTTTAAAGAGGCAGACTTGTTCTGTTGCCAGGCTGCAGTGCAGTGGTGCAATCACAGCTCACTGCAACCTCAACCCCCTGAGCTCAAGTAATCCTCCTGCCTCAGCCTCCCGAGTAGCTGAGACCACAGGTGCACACCACCATGTTTGGCTAATTTTTGTCATATTATTATTTGTAGAGACAGGGTCTTGCTATGTTGCCCAGGCTGGTCTCAAACTCCTGGCTCAAGTAATCCTCCCACCTCAGCCACCCAAAGTTGTGGGATGATAGGTGTGAGACAACATATGCAGCCCTAAAACAGATTTAAATAGGATCAAGAGTGTGCGAACATAATATCCAGTATCCAGAATACAATTGCAAAACACTCATCATCCCAAAGAACCACCATTTGAATGAGAAAAGACAAACTGTCTCCAAAACCCAGATAAATCAAATGTTGAAATTACCTGACAAGAATTTTAAAGCAGCCTCATAAAAATGCCTCAACAAACACTTATACATTCTCTTGAAATAAATGAAAAAAAATGTTTAAAACTCTCAGCAAAGAAATAGCAGTAATTTAAACAAAGAACCAAATGGATCTTATAAAACTGAAAAATACAATAACTGAAATTTTTAAAAATGTACTAGATGGACTCAATAGTATAAAGGAGATGACACAAGATAGAAATGATAAACTTGCAACAGATCAATAGGATGTACTCCATCTAAACAATAGAAAGAAATCAGACTGAAAAAAAGGAAAAAGAGCTTCAGTGTTCTGTGGGGCAGTAACAAAAGATATAATGTTTTTATATGTAATCAGAATCCCAGAATGAGAAAAGGGAGTGTGGACTGAAAAAGTATTTAAAGAAATATGAAAAGAAATCCACCCCAAGATATATCATAATCAAATTCTGAAAACTAAAAACAACGACAAAAATCTTAAAAATAGCCAGGCAAACAATGTGTTCCCTATAAATGAATATCAATT
This sequence comes from Pongo pygmaeus, assembly GCF_028885625.2. Taxonomy (NCBI): domain Eukaryota; kingdom Metazoa; phylum Chordata; class Mammalia; order Primates; family Hominidae; genus Pongo; species Pongo pygmaeus. The sequence goes on from NC_072393.2 coordinate 39,029,181, forward strand.
CAAATGATAATGAATTTCCCACCGGAAACCATGGAGGCCAGAACGAAGTGGCCTAACTTTTTTTTTTTTTTTTTTTTGAAACAGGGTCTCACTTTGTCACCCAGGCTGGAGTGCAGTTGTGCAATCTTGCTTACTGCAACCTCTGCCTTCTGAGGTCAAGTGATCCTCCTACCTCAGCCTCCCAAGTAGCTGGGACTACAGGTGCATGCCACCAGACTTTGCTAATTTTTTAAGGTTTTTGTGGAGACAGGGTCTCACAATATTGCCCAGGCTGGTCTTGAACTCCTGGGCTCAGGTGATCCTCTTGCCTTGGTCTCCCAAAGTGCTGGGATTACAGGCATGAGCCACTGTGCCTGGCCAGTCCAACATTTTTTAACTGCTGAAAGAAAAGAACCTCCCACTGCAAATCCTCTATCCAATGAAACCATCCTTCAGGAATAAAGGGAAAATAAAGTCATTCGCACACAAAGGAAAACTAAGAGAATTGTTGTTAGTGGTTCTATCTTTGGAGGGAGCTCCCCAAACAGAAAGAAAATGGTAACAGAAGGAGGTTGGAACATTTAAGTCTTATGTTAGAAAAAAGGAACTCAAATCAATCATTTAAGCTTCCTTCTCAATAACCTAGAAAAAGAAGAGCAAATTAATCCCAAAGCAAGTAGAAGGAAGGAAACAATAAACACAAAAGCAGAAATCAACAAAATTAAAAAAAGAAAACAATAGAGAAAATTAAACCAAAATCTGGCTCTTCATAAAGATCAACAAAATATATAAAACTCTTGCAAGATTGACAAACAGAAAAAGGGGGAAGACACACATCATCAATATCAAGAATGAAACAGATGATATTGCAATCGATCCTGCAGCCATTAAATGGATACTAATGGGATACTATAAATAACTTTACACTCATAAATTCAACAACTTAGAAGAAATAAGGTTATTCCTCAAAAACCACAAAACTGGGCCAAGATGAAATAGATAACCTGAATTATTCTATAACTGTTAAAGAAATTGAATTTATAATTATAAAACTCCTGAAAAAGGAATCTCTATGACCAGAATGTTTCATTAGAGACTTGTACCAAACATTCAAAAATGAATGTTTCAAAAGATTCATAAACATCAATTTTGCACAATGTCTTTCAGAAAGCAGAAGAGGAGTGAACACTTCCAAACTCATTTTATTGAGGCCAGAATTACCCTGATACTAAATTTTGACAAAAAAGAAAACTGCAAGGCTGGGAGCGGTGGCTCACACCTGCAATCCCAGCATTGTGGGAAGCCGAGGTGGGCGGATCACCTGAGGTTGGGAGTTTGAGACTAGCCTGGCCAACATGGTGAAACCCTGTCTCTACAGAAAATACAAAAATCAGCCAGGCATGGTGCCTTGTGCCTGTAACCCCAGCTACTCAGGAGGCTGAGGCAGAAGAATTGCTTGAGCCCAGGAGGCAGAGGTTGCAGTGAGCCGAGATCACACCATTGCACTCCAGCCTGGGCAACAGAGCGAGACTCTGTCTCAAAAGAAAAAAAAAAGAAAACTACGGACTAATATGTCTTATGAACTTAGAGACATTCTCGACAAAATTTTAGCAATTGAATTCAACAATGTATAAAAAGAATAATACACAACAACCAAGTGGAATTTCTTACAGGTATGCAAGGTTGGTTCACTATTCAAAAATCAATCAACGTCATCCACCAGATTAACAGGCTAAAGAAGAAAAATCATATGATTATGTCAATTGATGCATTTGACAAAGCATTTGAAAAATTCAGCACCCATTCATGATAACAACCCTTGGTACGCTAGGAATTGAAGGGGACTTCTTCAACCTCATAAAGGGCATCTACAAAAAACCTAAAGCTTACATCATACTTCATAGCAAAAGACTGCATGGTTTCCCCTATGGTCAGAAACAAGATAAGAATGTTCACTCTTATCATTTTTATTGAACATAATATTGGAAGTTCTAGCCACTGCAATAAGGCAAGGGAAAGAAAGAAGCATACAAATTGGAATGGAAAAAAAATAAAACTGTCTCTATTTGCAGATGACATGTTGTCTACAAGGAAAATCCCAAGGAATCTACAAAAAACTCCTAGAACTAATTAAAAAGTTCAGTGAGTTCAGTAAGATTGCAGTATACAAGATTAACATACAAAATCAATTGCATTTCTATATACTGACAGCAAACAAGTGGAAATCAAAATAAAAAACACAATACCACTTAAAACTGCTCCAGAGAAAATCAAATCCTTAGGTATAAACCTAACAAAACATGTACAGAATCTGTATGATGAAAATTACAAAATGGTAATGAAAGAAATAAAAGAAAACCTAAATAGTTGGAGAGACATACTAAATTCATGGATTGAAAGACTTAACATAGTAAAAATGTCAAGTCTCTCTAAATGATCTATAGGTTTAATGCAATTCTTACCAAATTCTCAGCAAGAATTTTGTAGACATAACAAGCTTATGCTAAAATTTAGGCCGGGCACGATGGCTCATGCTTGTAATTCCAGCACTTTGGGAGGCCACTTGAGGTCAGGAGTTTGAGACCAGCCTGGTCAACATGGTGAAACCCCGTCTCCACTAAAAATACAAAAATTAGCTGGGCATGGTGGTGCATGCCTGTAGTCCCAGCTACTCGGGAGGCTGAGGCAGGAGAATTGCTTGAACCCAGGAAGTGGAGGTTGTGGTAAGCCGAGATCGCACCACTGCACTCCAGCCTGGACACTGCAGTGAGACTTTGTCTCAAAAAAAATAAATAAATAAAATAAAATAATAAAATTTATAGGAAAAGACACAAGACCTAGCTTGGCCAAAGCAATTTTGAAAAAAAGAAAAAAGAATATGGTGGAAGGAAACACTCTACTGGTGTTAAGATTTTAAGATTTTACTACATAGCTACAGTGAGTAAGACAATGTGGTACTGCCTAGGGATAGACATATGGATCAATGGAACAGAATAGGGAATACAGAGGTAGATTCACATAAAGATGCCTAACAGTTGACAAAGGAGCAAAAGGAATTTAATGGAGGAGAAATACACTTTTCACTAAATCTGCTGGAACAATTGGACATTCATAGATAGAAAAATGAACCTCAACTTGTCTCTCACCTCATACAAAGATTAAAAATGGATCATGGACTAAAATGTAAAATGTATACTTATCAAACATATAGGAGAAAATATAAGAGGAGGCGGGGCATGGTGGCTCACGCCTGTAATCCCAGCACTTTGGGAGGCTGAGGTGGGCGGATCACTTGAGTTCAGGAATTCAAGACCAGCCTGGCCAACATGGCAAAACCCGTCTCTACTAAAAATACAAAAAATTAGCTGGGCATGGTGGCAGGTGCCTATAATCCCAGCTACTTGGGAGGCTGAGGCAGGAGAATTGCCTGGACCCAGGAGGCAGAGGTTGCAGTGAGCCGAGATCATGCCACTGCCCTCTAGCCTGGGTGACAGAGGGAGACTGTCAAAAAAATATATATATATAATATGTATATATGGAAATGTTCAGAATCTAAGATTGAGTATTATCTGTAAAAACATGATCCATAAAAGGAAAATTTGATAAACCAGACCTTATTAACATTAAAATGAAAAACTTTTGCTTTGCATAAGACTCAGGATGAAGAGGCAAAATAGAGACTAAGAGATACTATTTGCAAATCCCATATGTGACCAAGGACTAGTATCTAGACTGTAAAAAACCCCTCAGAATTCAATAGTAAAAAATGAAACTAAACAAAACTCTCAAACAATCCAAATTAGAAAATAGGCATAAAATCTGCACAGACATTTTGCTGAAGAGGATATACAGATGGCAAATAAAGATGTTCAACATCATTAGCTGGTAGAGAAATGCAAATTAAAACTTATCAAGATACTATAGCACACCTATCAGAATGGCTAAAATAAAAAAGTAGTGATAACACCAAATGCTGGTGGGCGTGTAGAAAAGCTGGATCACTTACACATTGCTGATGGGAGCACGTGAAATCATTCCACCGCTCTGGAAAATGGTTTGGCAGTTCCTTTGAAAACTAAAAGTGAACTTATCATATGACCCAGCAATTATACTCTTGGGCATTTTTTTTTCCAGATAAATGAAAACTTATTTTTATGTAGAAGTGTGTACGTAAATGTTCATAGATGCTTTATTCATAATAGCTCCAACTTGAAAACTACCCAAATATCCTTCAGTGGGTGATGGTTAAACAAACTGTGATAGATTCATACCATGGAGTGCTACTGGCAATAAAAAGGAATGATCTACTGATACACACAACAACATGAATGAACCTGCAGAAAATTATGTTGAAAAAAGCCAGTCTCAAAAGAATAATACTGCGTGAGTCTGCTTGTATAACATTTGTAAAATAATATAGAGATTGAGAATAGATTCGTCGTTGCCAGGGGTTAGGGTTGAAGGAGGATGGGGAAGAAGGAATGGGTATTTGTATAAAAGGGCAGTACTAGGAATCTTGTAATGGCACAGTTAAGTTTGTTTGTTCGTTTGTTTGTTTGTTTTGAGACAGAGTCTTGCTCTGTCACCCAGGCTGGAGCGTAGTGATGTGATCCCAGCTCACTGAAACATCCGCTTCCCAGGTTCAAGCGATTCACCTGCCTCAGCCTCCCAAGTGGCTGGGATTACAGGCACCTGCCACCACGCCTGGCTAGTTTTTATATTTTAGTAGAGACAGGGTTTCACCATGTTGGCCAGGCTTGTCTCGAACTCCTGACCTCAAGTGATCCACCCACCTCAGCCACCCAAAGTGCTGGGATTACAGGTGTGAACCACCACGCCCAGCCCAATTAAATATCTTGACTGGGATGATGGTTATACAAAGCTACATATGTGACAAAATTGCATAGAGCTACCTGCACGCACACATGCGTGCACACACACAAAGGCATGGATAATCAGTCAAATCTAAATAAGCTGTGCATGGCACCAATGTCCATTTCCTAGTGTTGATATTGTACTATAGTTATATAAGATATTACCATAGCAGAGAATTGGGTGAAGTGTACACAGGACATCCCTATACATTTATTTGCAATTTCCTGTGAATCTATAACTATTTCAAAATAAGCAGTTTTAAAAAATAGAGCTTGAGGCCTGGCATGGTGGCTCACACCTGTAATCCCAGCACTTTAGGAGGCTGAGGTGGGCGGATCACCCAAGGTTGGGAGTTGGAGACCAGCCTGACCAACATGGAGAAACCCTGTCTCTACTAATAATACAAAATTAGCTGGGCATGGTGGTGCATGCCTGTAATCCCAGCTACTCGGGAGGCTGAGGCAGGAGAATCACTTGAACCCGGGAGGCGGACGTTGCAGTGAGCCGAGATCGCACCATTGCACCCCAGCCTGGGCAAGAAGAGCGAAACTCCATCTCAAATAAATAAATAAATAAAGTTTGAGACTTTGAGCCCATGGAGGACTTCACTTTGGACTCTGGGAGGCCTGTCTCTGTGCTCTGCTCCCCTTCTGGAACAAGATGTCAGTTTTATTCTATGTCCTTACATGGCGCCTGACTCCTATGGGGTGCTCAATGAATATTTGCCCAACAAGAATGGTAAGGAATAAGGACATTGGGACTCCTCAGGGAGAAGTGGGAGCCCCGGACGCCCAGCTCCCCAGCCTGTGTTGGCCTTAATGTGTGTCTATACCAGGGGTCACCTAAATAAGCTCTAGGTGTGGAAGAGAGCTTGCATTATTCCAGCAATGGGTACATGAAATGACACCAAGCTGGAGTTTGTTTATTCCTTCAGTAACTTCAGTAAAGGCAGGAGGTGAAAAGACCTTACAGCTAAGGTGCTGGGGATGTGGAGGGGCCATTACCCATCTTTCTGCAGGGCACATTGAATAGAGGTTGTTTTGGTTGTTGAAGTGCATTAGAAACCAAGTGAGGGCAAAAACACAAGTGTGTCAGGAGGCGTGGGTAAGAGAGGGGCATTCAGAGTTAGGTGGACAGGAGAGGAGGCAGGGAGGTAGGGACGGTGGAGTCTGTCCCAGCATGGCCACGAGAGAAGCCACAGCTCTGGCAGGTGGGGCTGTTCACACCTCTGAGCCACAGGCACAGCCCCAGGTGGGGCAGCCCTCTTGCCTCCAGACCCCATCCCCTAAGCCTCAGGGCTTATGCCCTGTCTATGGGTGGCGGGGAAGTATTTTCTGCATTCTCTCTGTTCTCTTTCTTCCTCATAATGGCATCACCTCCTGTTCTCTCTTCTCTCACTTACGTAACACGGGCTCCATTATGTCACAATAGATGTGAGTAGATACTGAGGAGGTAGGAGTAGAAGGTCTTGAGGTAGGAGGCGGGATTCAACTCCAGAGGTGTGGCTCAGATGCTGGACCAGATTGAGGACTAGCTAAAACAGGGATGAGGTGGAAGCAGCTTTCCATAAGACACGCCCACCAGTATGCCATGTCAGTTTATCATTGCCATGGCAACACCTGGAAGATACCCGCTGTCTTTTCATGGCAACGACCCAATGACCCAAAAGTTACTACCTCTTTCCTAGAAATTTCAGCATAAAATACTCCTTAATCTGCATGCAGATAAGAGTGAGTATAAATCTGACTGCAAAACTGCCCTGAGCTGCTACTCTCTGCCTATGGGGTTGCCCTGCTCTCAGGAGCAGTGACAGAGCTGCAACAGGGATGGAGCTGCAACACTGCCACTTCAGGAAAGCTGTTTTCTTCTACCTCTGGCTTGCCTTTGTTTTATTTGTTTTGTTTTGTTTTGTTTTTATTTAGACAGAGTATCACTCTGTCACACAGGCTGGTGTGCAGTGACGCGATCTCGGCTGACGGGCAACCTTCGCCTCCCAGGTTCAAGCAATTCTCCTGCCTCAGTCTCCCGAGTAGCTGGGACTACAGGCGCCCGCTACCACACCTAGCTAATTTTTGTATTTTTAGTAGAGACGAGGCTTCACCATGTTGGCCAGGCTGGTCTCGAACTCCTGACCTCAGGCCATCTGCCTGCCTGGGCCTCCCAAAGTGCTGCGATTACAGGTGTAAGTCACGGCACCCAGTCCCTGGCTTGCCTTTGAATTATTTCCTGGGCAAAGCCAAGAGCCCTAATGGGCTAAGCTCCACTTTGGGGCTTGCCTGTCCTGCGTCAATCTGAGTGGCCATTTCGCATGGGCCCAGCACACAGTGCCTCCCAAACTATAAATCAGACCTGTTCTGAGGACCCTGTGCTCTCATCTCAGTTCTTGGCACCCAATGTGGGACTGTCTCTGGCTGAGGACAGTGACTAGGAGCATGTCACCATCGTCCCCACCCACAATGACTGTTTCAGAGTTGGAAGTGTTACCCAGGCAGCTCCAGAGGGAACTTTACTGTGTGCATGGGATCTCCTGCTTCTGCTGGAGCTGACAGTTACTTTCTCACCTCTGGGAAAGACCAAGAAGGAAACAGACTCCCAGGAGAGACAAACAGAGCTGAGGGCTGGGGCAGGAGACTGGGCCCTCCAGCTACCCCTGAAACAGCCTGCTCCAAGACCTCTGAGCTTTTCAGTTTATGTGAGCAAATATGTTTCCTTCATTGGCTTATGCCAGTTTGAACTGGGTTTTCTCTCCCTGGCAATGCAGAGTCCTCACTGTATTGGATGTGGAGGGGCCATTCCCCATCCTTCTACAGAGCACATTGAATAGAGGTTGTTTTGGTTGTTGAAGTGCATTAGAAACCAGGTGAGGGCAAAAACACATGTGTCAGGAGGTGTGGGTAAGAGAGGGGCATTCGGAGTTAGGTGGACAGGAGAGGACGCAGGGAGGTAGGGACAGTGGGGATGATAAAAGGATGATCTATACTCGCATTGTCACAGGCCTAACGTGGATTTTCAGCATCACATCTGCTGTTTAACATGATAGGGAAAACTCCGCATCACTGTGAGAAACTAGGAAATGGCATGAGACTAGCCCATGATTCCTGCAAAGGGAAATCTCATCTGAGGAGCCGATGGATAGCAGAGACTAGCAGAATGATGCTAAGACCTCAGAACTTCAGGGGCTGGGGATGAGGGTGAGCTATATGGCAGTTATTAAAACTTCTAAGAAGTATATTGGCACTTTGGGAGGCCGAGGCGGGCGGATCACAAGGTCAGGAGATCGAGACCATCCTGGCTAACACGGTGAAACCCCGTCTCTACTAAAAAATACAAAAAATTAGCCGGGTGTCGTGGCGGGCGCCTGTAGTCCCAGCTGCTCGGGAGGCTGAGGCAGGAGAAGGGCGTGAACCTGGGAGGTGGAGCTGGCAGTGAGCCGAGATCGCGCCACTGCACTCCAGCCTGAGCGACAGACCGAGACTCCGTCTCAAAAAAAAAAAAAAAAAAAAAAAGAAGTATATTGGACTCTGGAACCACCAAATTTAGGATTTGGGATGACCCCCACAGTGGTCCAACAGAGATATGCAAGAAAGAGTAAAATTTATAAAGAATCTAATTCATATTCACAATTTTCACAAGTAATTGCATCTAAAACATGAGAGAAAAAAAAAACACAAAAATGGAACAATCTAGGGACAGAAATGTTCTCGGAGATGAAAAAGCTGATCACTGAATTTTCATATGCAAGAGAGCTTGAGTGTCAAATAAAAAAAATAAAATGCAAAAGAGGCAGGAGGCAGTGAACAACAGACTCGATAATGAAAAAAGAAAACTGAGGCAGTGAATTAGAATACAGGATCAAAAAATTCTCCCAGGGAAAATCCGAGACATATAAAAGACTAAATAATACATATGAAGTTTGACTGAAGATAGCTCTCAGCTAGACAAAGCAGAATCACTGGAAAAGAAATGATTGTCAAAAAACCAATATAGAGCCTTCAATCCCAGCACCATGATGGGCTGAGCTAACAGAACCCCCTGCCCACCACACACATACAGAAACATTTGGTAAAATGTAATAATATAGACTGGGTATCCCTTATCTGAAATGCTTAGGACCAGAAATGTTTTGAATTTCAGGGTTTTTTTTCCCGACTTTGGAATGTTTGCATCGTACTTATTGGTTCAGCATCCCTAATCCAAATATCTGAAATCTAGAATGCTTCACTGAGTATTTCCTTTGAGTGTCATGTCAGCATTCAAAAAGTTTGGAGCACTTCGGATTTCAGATGTTTAGATTAAGGATACTCAGTCCGTAGTTAATAATAATTAAAGCATTTTAAAATGCATGGCAGCTGGGCATAGTGGCTCACACCTATAATCCCAGCACTTCGGGAAGCCGAGGAAGGTGGATTGCTGGAGCCTGGGATGTCGAGACCAGCCTGGGCAACATGGCAAAACCCCATCTCTACAAAAAATACAAAAAGTTAGCTAGGCATGGTAGCACGTGCCTGTGGTCCCAGCTACTTGGGAGGCTGAGGTAGGAGGATTCTTGAGCCCAGGAGGTCGAGGCTGCAGTGAGCTATGATTGCACCATTGCACTCCAGCCTAGGAGATAGAGTGAGACCCTGTCTCAAATAAAAAAAAAAAAAAGCATGGCGGATCATGAAAGAACAAAAGAAATTTAAATCCCTGAGTACCAGAAATGGAGCAACAACTCAAGGCCAGAGAACTGAGTTCATGGCAGAAGCTGAAGCAGCTGTGAGCCTATCAGACTAGATGCAGAGCTAGGGGCCAGGGGCTGGGGGGTAACATCTGCCGAAATAAAGGATGAGGACACGGACAACCCCAGGTGGGGAGCTGGAACCACAGTATGTGTGTAAAGCTGGGGCTCTGGAAAGGCTGTTCCCTAATGTGAGAAGAAACTAGAGAAATACCACTGGAGGGAGGCAACAAGAAAGTCTGTCTTTGCCTGGACCTCTAGATGGTAAAAAAAAAAACAAAAAACAAAAAAAACAAAGCAAACAAAAGAACAAACCCCCCACAACCTCTCATGAGAAAATAAAAACCAAGAATGTATATGTGTAGGTACTGGATCCAAATTAATACTACGCACATTATATAAGCCCCAAGGTAAGGAGATTCAAAACCTAGCCCAGAGTAGTGAAACTTCTGGACTTTCTTGGCATTAAAATGCATAGTTCAGGCTGGGTGTGGTGGCTCATGCCTGTAATCTCAGCACTTTAGGAGGCTGAGGCAGGAGGACCACTTGAGGTCAGGAGTTCAAGACCAGCCTGGCCAACATGATGAAACCCTGTCTCCACTGAAAACACAAAAGAATTAGCTGGGCATGGTGGTGTGCACCTGTAATCCCAGCTACTCAGGAGGTTGAGGCACGAGAATTGCTTAAACCCGGGAGGAGGAGGTTGCAGTGAGCCGAGATCGCACAACTGCACTCTAGTCTGAGCAACAGAGGGAGACTTTGTCTCAAAAAAAAAAAAAAAAAAAAGCATAGTTCTGTTCTGTGGCAACACTGCTGTAACTCCAAGTACACAGAGCTTGATTCCATAGACAAGACAATCTCCACTGAAGATGAGCTCACAGCTCTAAAATGTACATGTGTGAAGAAATAATTCATTTTGAAGGAGAGTCAGCAGACACAACATACAAAGTAGTATCACCCCGAGAATTCAAGACAAAAGAACAAATTAAAAGGGACCAAAATAATGCTGTAAAAGAACAATTTGAAAGGGCTCCAAAGGTGTAAGACGATAAGAGATAAAAGGACTGGGAATTATAATAAAGTAATTAGAGTCTACAAGAAAAAAAACCCAGCAAGTTTGAAAAAGAGAATAATTTTATTTTATTTTTTATTTTATTTTATTTTTTTTGAGATGGAGTCTCACTCTGTCACCCAGGCTGGACTGCAGTGGCATGATTTTGGCTCACTGCAACCTCCACCTTGCAGGTTCAAACAATTCTCCTGCCTCAGCCTCCCGAGTAGCTGGGACTACAGGAACGCGACACCACGCCCATAATATTTGTATGTTTAGTAGAGACAGGGTTTCGCCATGTTGGCCAGGCTGGTCTCAAACTTCTGATCTCAGGCGATCTGCCCGCCTCAGCCTCCCAAAGTGCTGGGATTACAGGCGTGAGCCACCGCTCCAGGCCAAAGAGCATAATTTTAAACATACAAAATTAGCAAACTTGAAGACATAGCAGCAGAAAACATAGAATAGAAGCAAAGTGAAGAAGAAAGATAAAAGACTTTAACAAATGAACAGTCTCAGTGACATATGAGACAATATGAAATAGTCTAAAATAAGTAAAAGAGGAGATACATAAGGAAGTGGGGGAGATTTTTCCCAAGAAATAAAGGTCCAAGATTTCCCAGAGTTGATGAAATATTTACACTCATAGATCAAAGAATGTTGACATCCCAAAGCAGGATAATCACTAAGAAATCATAATTAAATGGCTGAAACAAGTAATAAAGGGAAACTTAAAAGCAGTTATATTAAAATATTTTAAAGGCACATTACATACAAGGCTTACAAAGATAAGAGTTAGTGCTGACTTGTCAGAAACAATGCAATCAAAAAGAAAATGAAATAGCATCTTCAGGTGCTAAAAGAAAAAAAAGATCACCTTTGCTGGATATAGAATTACTGGTTGACTTTTTTTTTCCTTTTAGCACTTGAGAAAATATGTCACTAACGACCTTCACCTCAAGGAATAGCAAAGAAAGTTCTTCAGGCTGAAGGAATATGACACCTTGGATCAAATCAAATAAGGAAACTTGGATCAAATTAAATAAAGGGCCAGTCGTGGTGGCTCATGCCTGTAATCCCAGCGCTTTGGGAAGCCGAGGTGGGGGGATCACCTGAGGTCAAGTGTTTGATACCAGCCTGGCCAACATGGTGAAACCCCGTCTCTACTGAAAACACAAAAATTAGCCGGGCGTGGCAGTGGGCGCCTGTAGTCCCAGCTACTCGGGAGGCTGAGGCAGGAAAATTGCTTGAGCCTGGGAGGTGGAGGTTGCAGTGAGCCGAGATGACACCACTGCACTCCAGGCTGGGCAACAGAGTGAGACTCTGCCCTGCTGCCCCACCCCCACTCCCTCAAAATAAAAATCAAATAAGGGAAGGGAGGTGGAAATGGTAGATAGGTAAATAAATTTAAGCCTTTTCTTTTTTTTAACTTTAAAAATATATTTGATTATTTAAAGAAAAACAGTAAAAATGCATTTTGAGGTTTAGAAAATATGCAGAAGTAAACTATATGGTGGCAAGTATACAGAGAGCAGGAGGTAAATAGAGTATACTATTGTACAGTTATTATACTATACATGAAGTAATATAATGCTACTTGGAGGCAGACTATGGTAAGTTAAAGATGCATAAAGTAAACCTTAGAGCATGACTAAAAGTAAAATGAAAAAGTATTGCTAATCAGCCAACATAGAAGTGGAATAAAGAAAAAAAAAATGTATCTAAAAGAAGGCAGGAAAGAGGAGCAAAAGAACCATGAAAATGGAACAAAAAGAAAATAAACAAGACAGTGCACCAACACTCAACCATATCAATAATTAATTTAAATGTAAATGGTCTAAACGCCAAAAGGTGGAAATTGTCAAACTGGATAAAAAAGTCAGAGGAAATCATATGCTGTTTAAGAAACACTTTAAGGTAGAGCACAATGGCTCATGCCTGTAATCCCAGCACTTTGGGAGGCCAAGGCAGGAGGATTGCTTGAGTCCAAGCAGTTTGAGATAAGCCTGAACAACATAGTGGGACCCCATGTTTACAAAAAGATGTTTAAAATTAGCTAGGTATAGTGGCACACGCCTGTAATCCCAGCCACTCGGGAGGCTGAGGAAGAAGGATCACTTGAGCCCAGGAGGTTGAGCCTGCATTGAGCCATGATTGTGCTCCTGCACTCCAGCCCACAGAGCACGACCCTGTCTCAAGAAAAGAAAAATAAATAGATCAATAAATAAAAATAAAAACACTTTAAATAAAAAACACAGATAAATGCGAAAAAAGGAAAAACAGATATCATATAAATACTTATAAGAAAACTGAAGTAGCTATATTAAAATATTATAATGTAGACATCAGGATAGAGTATTATTGGAAATAAACGAGAGCATTATATAATGATGAAAGGCTCAATTCATCAAGAAGACATTAAAAACCTAAAATTTTATGCACTTAATAACAGAGATGCAAAATGTGCAAAGCAAATAATAACATAATTAAAAAGCAGAAACAGATACAATTACAATCATGGTTGGAGATTTCCAGAATCCTCTTTATTAATTGATCAAATAAGTAGACAGAATATCAGTAAGAATATAGAAGACGTGAACAATTTTTTTTTCTTTTTTGAGATGGAGTCTCACTCTGTCACCCAGGCTGAAGTGCAGTGGCACAATCTTGGCTCACTGCAACCTCCACCTCACAGGTTTGACCAATTCTCCTGCCTTAGCCTCTCCGGTAACTGGGACTACAGGTGCACATTGCCACACTCAGCTAATTTTTGTATTTTTAGTAAAGACAGGGTTTCAGCATGTTGGCCAGGCTGGTCTCGAACTCCCGACCTCAGGTGATCATCCCGCCTCTGTCTCCCAAAGTGCTGGGATGACAGGCATGAGCCACCGTGCCGAGCCGAAGACATGAACAATATTATCAGCTAACTTGTCATAACTGACACTTACAGAACACTACACTTAATAATGGTGAAATACACATTTTTTTCAAGTGCACACGGATCATTTGCTAAATAGACGGTATACTGTACTATAAACAACTCTCAACACATTTAAAAGGATTGAAATCATAGAGTATGTTTTCTAACCATAGAATGTTAACTTAAAAATCAGTAAGATAGCTATTAAATCCCCAAATATTTAGAAGTTAAACAATACAGTCTTAAATAATCTATGAGTCAAGAAGAAATCAGTCAGAAAATTAGAAAATATCTTGAACTGAGTAAATGGAACCGCAACACACTAATTTATTAGTACACAGTTAAAGTGGAGTTGAAAGCACCAAAACAGTGCTTAAAGGAAAACTTAAAAACATTTAGAAAAGGAGCAAAGTCTCAAGTGACCGTCACCAGTGGGGCCTGATCTAAGCTGATCTAAGCTTCCATCATAAGAAGCTAGAAAAAGAAGAGCAAATTAAACCCAAAAGAAGTAGAAGGAAATAGGCAGGGCGTGGTGGCTCATGCCTGTAATCCCAACATTTTGGGAGGCTAAGGTGGGGGGGATCACGAGGTCAAGAGATCGAGACCATCCTGGCCAACATGGTGAAACCCCATCTCTACTAAAAACACAAAAATTAGCTGGGTGTGGTGGTGCGTGCCTGAAGTCTCAGCTACTCGGGTGGCTGAAGCAGGAGAATCGCTTCAACCCAGGAGGCGGATGTTGCAGTGAGCTGAGATTGCACCACTGCACTCTAGCCTGGCAACAGAGCAAGACTCCATCTAAAAAAAAAAAAAAAAAATTGAGGGAAATAATATAAATCAGGGTGGAAATCAATGAAATTGAAAATGTACAAATAATAGAGACAATCAAAGAAAGAAAAACCTGGTTCTTTAAAAGATCAATAAAATTATAAACATCTAATTAAAATGATCACAAAAAAGAATGAAGACACAAATGACCAACATCAGGTATGAAAGAGAAGTCAGCACTAAAGATCCTATAGACATTAAAAGAATAATAAAGAAGTATTGTAAACAAATGTATGCCAATAAATTAATAAATAGATGAACTGGACAAGCTTCTTGAAAGATACAAAGTATCAAAACTGACTCAGAAAGATGGTTGACTGGATACATCTGGTATTCGTCTCTTCCATGGAGAGGAATCAAAATAGCCCACAGATAATCACACTTTGAATAGATCATCTAAGAGAGAACACTGAATTCAACAGAGAAGCACTGAAAGTAAGGGAGGAGAAAGAAATGAGGCAGCCTATTCAGCTGAGATTGGCTAGAAGTCTGGAGCAGCTCTCTAATGCAGGGAAAGGTAAGTGAAAGACCCTAGATCCACATTCCTGCTGTGGACTTCTATAATCCTAGCCAAGGGAGAGCCCCTTGACCCTTGCAGGCCCCAAGACGAGTATAGGGAGCTGCCTAGAGACTATGCAAAGGTATAAATCCAGAAAGATAACTCATGCTGGGTCCCACCAACTCCTGAGTCTTGAGCAGCTGCAGCATGGCACCATTTTGAGAGCACAGGCCCCACCAGACTCAGTCTTGCCCTGGCACTGTACTGAGGCAGGAGCCACAGGCAACAATCCCAGCCCCCTACCCCCAGCAGAGGGACGGCAGCATATCTTCATGCACCCCAAGGACAAATTCCACTGCTTACACCACTGCCACTGAGGGCTGCCAGGGCTAAGGCATGAGTGTGAGCAAAGCCTGTACACTGCCCCACAGCTGCATGCCTACGGCTGCTGCCAGGGAAACCAACCTCATCCTCCCCAGTAGCAAGGCCACAGTGCAGCAGCTGATGTCCCGACCTGAGCTTTCCATGAGCAGCCTGGGGATCACTCTACCTCTGCCTACCACAGCCAGAGATTCCATGCAGCACTGGAGGGCCTGAGGACAGGTCCACCTGGCCTGTCTTCACCCACCTTAAAGTATCCAAGCATGCCATCCAGGGACCTGGGGATCACCTGTGCACACTGTCCAGGGTCCTAGGGATTGCCCAGCCTAGTCCATCACTGGTGGCACCTAAGCATTCCCCCTGGGATCTGAGGTCATGTCCACTCAAGCTCCCACTACTGCCACAGTTGGTACTCATCTGCATGTGTCATCTGTGGGTCTGGGGACCAGCCTGCCCAACCTGTCACAGCCATTACCAACTCCAGTGTGGACTGTTTGGGTCCCAGAGGGTTGTCTCACCACTGCTACCTCAATTGCTCAGGGGCTCAAGAGCCTGCCATGCATCTGACTGCTGCCATTCCTAGCACCCAAGAAAGCCAGCAGGAGGCCCAAGAATCAGCCTGCTAACACTAGTACCAGTGTATGCCACCCTGAGGCCCAAGGACAGGCATGTTCAGCCCATTGCTGTCACCACTGGGGACTGAAGACTGGCCCATTTAGCACCCCAGTCCTCAACAAAATTTCACCACAGCCTCCATTAACAACCACACCCTAAGCCACTGAAGAAATTGCAGACACCACTGGCAATGTCTACAGCCAAAGAAATCATACAGAGACTACACTACTGTACACACCCAGAATTTAAACCAAAGTGCCCTACCTACCAACACCATAGATACCTCTTAAGGAAAAAGTCCTCCCTGATGAAAGCAAACTCAAAAAAATGAAAAGGAAGAAGCGATTGTTACACCAGATGTGCACATATCAATGTAAGGACACAAGAAAAATGAAAAATGAATATGACACCTCCAAAGGAACACAAGAAATCTCTAGCAACAGATCTCAAAAATAAATTAATGAAATCCCAGAGAAAGAATTCAAAATATTGATACTAAAGAAGTTCAATGAGAAACAAGAGAATTCTGAAAAACAACATAAATCAGAAAAGCAATTCAGGATATGAATGAGAAATTTACCAAAAAACCAAGCAGAAAAAAGAACCAAGCAGAAATTCAGGAACTGAATAATTTATTCAATGAAATACAAGATATATTTGAAAACTTCAACAATAGACTAGATCAAACAGAAAAAGAATCTTAAAATTTGGCTGGGTGAGGTGGCTCATGCCTGTAATCCCAGCACTTTGGGAGGCCGAAGTGGGCAGATCATCTGAGGTCAGCAGTTCAAGACCAGCCTGGTCAACATGGTGAA
Organism: Pongo pygmaeus; assembly: GCF_028885625.2. Lineage (NCBI taxonomy): Eukaryota > Metazoa > Chordata > Mammalia > Primates > Hominidae > Pongo > Pongo pygmaeus. The sequence continues at coordinate 39,045,858 of NC_072393.2, forward strand.
ATCCCATCTCTACTAAAAATACAAAATTAGCTGGGTATGGTGGCACATGCCTGTAATCCCAGTTACTTGGGAGGCTGAGGCAAGAGAATCGCTTGAACCCAGGAGGCAGAGGTTGTAGTGAGCTGAGATTGCGCCATTGCATTCTAGCCTGGGCAACAAGAGCGAATCTCTGTTAATAAAAAAAAAAAAAAAAAAAAGAGGAAAGAAAGAGAGAGAGAGAAAGAACCTTAGAATTTGAAGACAGGTCTTTTGAAATAACCCAGTCAGATAAAAATAAAGAAGAAAAGGAATGAGCCAAACCTTCATGACATATGGGACACTATAAAGTGAGCAAATATTCAAATTTTTGGTATCTCAAAAGGTGAAGGAAAAATGAAAGGGTTAGAAACCCTATTTAATGAAATAATAGATGAAAATTTCCCAAGACTAGCAAGAGATTTAGACATCCAGATACACAAGGCTCAAAGATCCCCAAGTAGATACAATTCAGAAAGATCTTCTCCGTGTACCATTATAGTCAAACTGCTGAGAGTCAAAAACAAAGAGAAAATTCTAAAAACAGCAAGAGAAAGTATCTAGTCACCTAGAAAGGAACCCCAATCAGACTTACAGCGAATTTCTTAGGGGAAAACTTACAGGCCAGGAGAGAATGGGATGATATATTTTAAGTGATGGAGAAAAAAAAAAAAAACCTGCCAGCCCAGGATACTCTACCCAGCAAAATTTTCCTTCACAAATGAAGGAGAAATAGAATCTTTCCCAGACAAGCAAAAGCTGGGGAATTCATCACTGTTAGACCAGTCCTACAAGAAATGCATAAGGGAGTCCTACACCTGGAAGTAAAAGATCAATACTAGCATCATGAAAATACACAAAAATATAAAAACCACTGGAAGAGCAAACACACAAACAAGAGAAAAAAACCTCAAATGTTATGACTATAGAATACCACAAAACCATAGTGATAAACAAAAAGAGAGAAAGAAAAGAACAAAGGGTATAGAAAACAAGCAGAAATCAAGTAATAGAATGACAAGAATAAGCTCTTACATATCAATAATAACCTTGAACATAAATGAATTAAATTTTGGCCAGATGTGGTGGCTCACGCCTGTAATCCCAGCATTTTGGGAGGCTGAGGTGGGTGGATCACCTGAGGTCAGGAGTTTGAGACCAGCCTGGCCAACATGGTGAAACCCTGTCTCTACTAAAAATACAAAAAAAGTAGCCAGGTATGGTGGCCAGCACCTGTAATCCCAGCTATTTGGGAGGCTGAGGCAGGAGAATTGCTTCAACCTGGAAGGCGGAGGTTGCAGTGAGCCAAGATAGAGCCATTGCACTCCAGCCTGGGCAACAGAGAGAGACTTCATCTCCCAAAAAATTATAACAACAATAAAATAAAAAATAAATAAATAAATAAACATGGCTTAAATTTCCACTTACACAGACTGGCTGAATGGATAAAAAAAAAACATGACCTAACTATATGCTGCCTACAAGACTGAAAACAAAGGAATGGAAGAAGATATTTTACGCACATAGGAACCAAAAGTGAGCAGGAGTAGCTATACTTATATAAGTCAGAGTTTGTGTCAAAAATAGTATAAAAGAGACAAAAAAGGTCACCATATAATGAAAAAGGGATCAATTCAGCAAGAGGATATAACAATTCTAAACATATATGCACCCAACACTGGAGCACCTAGATATATAAAGCAAATATTATTAGATCTAAAGGGAGAGATAGACTCCAACACAGAAGTAGTTGGAGACTTCAACACCCTATTCTCAGCATTAGACTGATCATCTAGATAGAAAATTAAGAAAAAAAATTGGATTTAAACTGCACATTAGACCAAATGGACATAACAGAAATTTATAGAACATTTCATCCAACAGCTGCAGAATACACAGTCTTCTCATCAGCACATGAAACATTCTCCAGGATAGACCATATGTTAGAACACAAAACAAGTCTCAATAAATTTTTAAAAATTAAAATTATATCAAGTATCTTCTCAGATCATGATGAAATAACACTAGAAATCAATAACAAGAGAAACTTTGAAAACTGTACAAATACATGGAAATTAAATGACATACTCTTGAATGACCATTGGGTCAAGAAAGAAATAAAGAGGAGATTTTAAAAATTTATTGAAATAAATGAAAATCAAAACAGAACATATCAAAACCTTTGAGATATAGCAAAAACAGTGCTAAGAGAGAAGTTTATAGCAATAAATGCCTACATCGAAAAGTAGAGAAATTTAAAATAAATAATTTAATGATGTACTTCAAGGAACTAGAAAATCAAGAACAAACCAAACCCAAAATTAATAGAAGAAAATAAATAATAAAAATCAGAGCAGAACTAAATGAAATAGAGACTTAAAAATTACAAAGGATAAATAAATGAAAAGTTGGTTTTTTGAAAAGATAAACAAAATTGATAAACCACTTGCTAGACTAAACAGAAAAAAAGAGAGAAGGCCTAAATAAACAGAATAAAAAATAAAAAAGGAGACATTACGACTGATACTATAGAAATACAAAAGATTGTGAGAGACTGTGATGAACATCTATACACTAACAAACTAGAAAACCTAGAGTAAATGGATAAATCCAGGACACATACAACCTACCAAGATGGAATCAGGAAGCAATAGAAAACCTGAACAGGCCAATAATGAGTAATGGGATTGAATCAGTAATTAGAAGTCCAAGACAGGATGGCTTCACTGCCAAATTCTACCAAGATTCCAAAGAAGGACTAATATCAATTCTCCTCAAGCTAATCAAAAAATTGAAGAGTAAGGAATTCTCCCTACTCATTCTATGAGACCAAAATTACCTTGATACCAAAAGCAGAGAAAGACACAACAACAAAAGAAAACTACAGGCCAATATCCCTGATGAACACGATTGCAAAAATTCTGAACATAATACTAACAAACCAAACCCAGCAGCACATGAAAAAAAAAAAAAATAGGGCTGGGTGCAGTGGCTCATGCCTGTAATCTCAGCACTTTGGGAGGCCGAGGTGGGAGGATCACCTGAGGTCAGGAGTTCAAGACCTGCCTGGCCAAGATGGTGAAATCCCCTGTCTCTACTAAAAATACAAAAATTAGCTTGGCGTGGTAGGGGGCCCCTGTAATCCCAGCTACTTGGGAGGCTGAGGCAGAATCGCTTGAATCCGGGAGGCAGAGGTTGCAGTAAGCTGAGATCATACCATTGCACTCCAGCCTGGGTGACAGAGTGAGACTCCATCTCAAACAAACAAACAAAAAAATACACCATGAAAAATTAGCTGGGCATGGTGGTGGGCACCTGTAGTCCCAGCTACTTGGCACGCTGAGGCAGAAGAATCACTTGAACCCAGGAGGTGGAGGTTGCAGTGAGCTGAGATTGTGTCACTCAACTCCAGTCTGGGCGACAAAGCAAGACTTCGTCTTAAAAAACAAAAACAAAAACAAACAAACAAAAAACACCATGATCAAGTGGAACTTTGAAAACTATACAAATACATGAAAATTAATCCCAGGGATGCAAGGATCATTCAACATACACAAATCAATAAATGTGATACATCATATCGACAGGATGAGGGACAAAAAAAACCCATATGATCATCTCAATAGATACAGAAAAAGCATTTGATAAAAACACTCAATAAACTAGGCATAGAAGGAATATAGCTCAATATAATAAAGGCCATATATGACAAAACCACAGCTAACATCATAATGAATGGGGAAAAAGTAAAAGCCTTTCCCCTAAGAACTGAAACAACACAAGGATGCCTTTTATCACCACTCCTATTCAACATAGTACTGGAAGTCCTAGCCAGAGTAATCAGACAAGAGAAAGAAACAGAAGGCATCCAAATTGGAAAATAAGAAGTCAAATTGTTGCTCTTTGCATATATATATAAACAGGGTCTTGCTCTGTCACCCAGGCTGGAGTGCAGTGGTGTGATCTTGGCTCACTGAATCCTCCACCCCTCAGGCTCAAGCGATCCCCCCACCTCAGCCCCCTAAGTAGCTGGGACCACAGGCACACACCACCATGCCTGGCTAATATTTTGTATTTTTGGTAGCGATGGGGTCTTGCCATGTTGCTCAGGCTGAGCTCAAGTGATCCACTCGCCTTGGCATCCCAAAGTGCTGGGACTACAGGCATGAGCCATCGTAGTGTTTACCACAGGCTGGAAAGGGTAGGGAGGAGAGGGAAATGAAGACAAGTTGGTCAATGCTACAAACATACAGACAGATAGGAGGTATACATTCTAATGTTAATACTCTAATAGCAAAGTAGTGTGACTATAGTTAACAACAATGTATTGTATGTTTCTTTTTTTTTTGAGAGGAAGTCTCTCTGTTGTCCCCCAGGCTGGAGTGCAATGGCATGATCTCGGCTCACTAGAACCTCCGCCTCTCAGGTTCAAGTGATTCTCAGCCTCCCAAGTAGCTGGGATTACAGGCATCTGCCACCACGCCCGGCTAATTTTTGTATTTTTAGTAGAGATGGGGTTTCACCATTTTGGCCTGGCTGGTCTCGAACTCCTGACCCCAGGTGATCCGCCTGCCTTGGCCTCCCAAAGTGCTGGGATTACAGACGTGAGCCACCGCACCCGGCTGTATTGTATGTTTCAAAGTAGCTGGAAGAGAGAACTTGAAATGTTCCTAACACAAAGAAATGATAAAAACTCAAGGTGATGGATACCACCAATACCTTGACGTGATCATTACACATTCTACGCACTCAATAAAATATCATATGTACCCCATAAATATGTAAAATATTATGTAGCATTTTTTTAAAAAAGCTCAGAAAACTGGCTCAAGAAGAAATAGAAAGTCTTAATAATCCATCATCTGTTTTTGAAATTTTAATTAATTAATTCATAATTTCTAAAATTTCTGGCAAATTTTATGTATTTATGTTAATTTATTTTCTTTTGTTGAGACAAAGTCTCCCTTTGTCACCCAGGCTGGAGTGCACTGGCACGATCTGGGCTCACTGCAACCTGCACCTCCCTGGTTCAAGTGATTCTCTTGCCTCAGCCTCCTGAGTAGCTGGGATTACAGGCATGCACCACCATACCCAGCTAATTTTTTTGTATTTTTAGTAGAGACAGGGTTTCACCATGTTGGCCAGGCTGGTCTTGAGCTCCTGACCTCAGGTGATCTGCCTGCCTTGGCCTCCCAAAGTGCTGAAATTACAGGCATAAGCCACCATGCCCAGCCAGAAAATTTTAGGCCAAGATGATTTCACTGGGGACTTCTATCAAACACTGAAAGAGTAAGTCATTCATAAGCATACATAAATTATTTAAGAAAGTAGAGAAGGGGAGAACATTTCCCAACTCATTCTATGAGGCAAGCATAACTCTAACAACAAAACCAGACAGAGACATTACAAAAACAAAACAAAACAAAAAAACTCCAGACCAATATGTTTAATAAATTAGGTGTACAAGTCTTCAACAAAACATTGGCAAATTAAGTTTAATAATATATGACCAAATAGGGTTTATCTCAGGAACAAAAGGTTGGCTTAACATTTTCAAATCAATCAATATGATTTACTACATTAACAGAATAAAGAAGAAAAATTCATATGATAGTCTCAATAGATGCAAGAAGAAGCATTTGACAAAATTCATCATTCTTTCATGTAAAAACAAGTTCAGCAAAAACTTCTTTTTGGATAGAAAGGAACTTCTTCAACCCAATAAAGGGAATCTGTGAAAAATCTACAGTTAACATCACAATCATGAAAGAGTGAATGTTTTCATCCTAAAGTTAGGAATAACAAGACATCTACTCTCACCACTTCTAGTCAGCTTCGTACTATATATCCTAGCTAATGCAATAAGGCAAGAAAATGGAATAAAAAATATATGAACCCTATAGAAAGAGGTAAAATTTTATTTCTTCAAAGATGACATAATACTATACATAGAAAATCCTAAGGAATGTCTGAAAGCCTACTAGAAATAAGTGAATTTGGTAAAGTCTCAGGATACAAGCTTTTATATATATATATGCAAAGACAGATATATTTATATAATATATAATTATATATTATATATTATTTATATAATATATAATTATATATTATATATTATTTATATAATATATAATTATATATTATATATTATTTATATAATATATAATTATATATTATATATTATTTATATAATATATAATTATATATTATATATTATTTATATAATATATAATTATATATTATATATTATTTATATAATATATAATTATATATTATATATTATTTATATAATATATAATTATATATTATATATTATTTATATAATATATAATTATATATTATATATTATTTATATAATATATAATTATATATTATATATTATTTATATATAATAATATATATATTATAATAATAAATTTATAATTTATATTTATAGATAATATATAAGTATATATATCCAGCATATATATATCTTTATATATTATATATCTCTATATAATATATAAATATGTATCTTTATATATAATATATATTATATATTACGTAATATATAATGATATATATTATATATTACGTAATATATAATGATATATATTATATATTACGTAATATATAATGATATATATTATATATTACGTAATATATAATATATAAAGATATATATATCCAACTTTTTCTCTGCATACAAGCAAGAAACAACTTAAAAATGAAATTTTGAAAAATTTGCTGTAGTGTCTAAAACAATGAAATTATATAGAAATAAGTTCAACAAAAAATAGGTAAGACCTTTGTACTTAAAACTACAAAACGAGATAAACAAGAGAAGACCTAAATAAGCGGAGACAGTTAATGTTCATGTTCAATGTTACTAAATGTCTATTTTCTTGAAGTGGATCTATGGGTTCAAAACAATCCCAATCAACAAAATATCAGCAGGCCTTTTTTTGGGGGAGGGGGATCAAATTTAACAAGCCAGTTGTAAAATTTACGTGGAAATGTAAAATCCTAGTACATCCAAAACAGTTTTTAAGAAAGAAAAGCAAAGTTGGAGGACTTGCAGTTAACTTCAAGACTTTCAATAAAAATAATAGTAATTAAGACAGTGTGGTGTTAGTGTCAGAGTAGACAGATAGATCAGTGAATATAGATTCTGAAATATAGATCAGAATAGAGGTCCAGAAATAAACCCACCCTTCTCTCGTTACTTGATTTTTATTTTATTTGTATTTTGTTGAGATGGAGTCTCACTCTGTTGCCCAGGCTGGAATGCAGTGTCGTGATCTCAGCTCACTCCCACCTCCGCCTCCCGGGGTCAAGCGAGTCTCATGCCTCAGCCTTCTGAGTAGCTGGGATCACAGGCGTGCACCACCATGCCCAGCTAATTTTTTTTATTTTTAATAGAGACGGGGTTTCACCATGTTGACCAACCTGGTCTTGAACTCCTGACCTCAAGTGATCCACCCACCTCAGCCTCCCAAAATGCTGGGATTATGTGAGCCACCGCGCCCGGCCAGGTTACCTGATTTTTGACACAGATGCTAAGGTTATTTGGCATCGGGAAAATGACAGTCTTCATAGAAAATGGTCCCAGACACTTGGACATCCATAGACAAAAGTGAACCTCAACCTTTATGTCTCACCTTACACAAAAATTAACTCGAAACAGGGTAGTAGACTTAAATGCAAAATATAACATTAAGAAACTTCTATAAGTGAATAGAAGAGACAATCTTTGTGAGCTTGGCACAGGCGATGTCTTAAACAAGACATAAAAGCACTAATCATAAAGGAAAAACTTGACAATTTTTTTCCTTCATCAAAATAAAAAAACTGTTTTCTGAAAGGCACTTTAAAAATAAAGTCTTGAAGTCAGGAGTTTGAGACTAGCATGGGCAACATGGTAAGACCCCATCTCTACTAAAAATGCAAAAAATTACCCAGGCATGGTGGTGCATGTCTGTCATCCCAGCTACTTGGGGGGCTGAGGTGGGAGAATTGTTTGAGCCTTGAGGGGTGGAAGTTGCAGTGAGCCAGGATCACACCACTACACTCCAGCCTGGGTGACAGAGAGAGGCCCTGTCTAAATAAATAAATAAATAAATAAATAAGTCAACACAAAAGGTATAAGACAATATTGTCAATACACAGATCTTACAGAAAGACTTGTATAATATCTTACAAAAGATTAAATAAGAAGAAGACAACTGAATTTTAAAATGGGTGAAAGATTTGAACAGACATTTCTCAGGCTAAGAAGCACATGAAAAATGCTCAACATTATTAGTCATTAGGAAAATATTAATTAAAACTACAATAAGATATCAATAAACATCCCCACTAAAATGGGCTAAAATTAAAAAGACAGATAATTCTGAGCTCTGGTGGAGCAGCTAGAGCTCAAATCCCTGGCTGAAGGAAGTGTAAAATCACTCAGCTACTTTGCAAACAGTTTAGCAGTGGTTATAACATTAAACATACACTTGATAAGGAAAATGTTATATATATATATATATATATATATATATATAATGGAATGCTGCTCAGGCATAAAAAGGAATGAAATAATGGCATTTGCAGCAAGCTGGATGGAATTGGACACCATTATTCTAAGTGAAATAACTCCGGAATGGAAAACCAAACATTGTGTGTTCTCACTCATAAGTGGGAGCTAAGCTATGAGGATGCAAAGGCATAAAAATGATACAATGGACTTTTGGGACTCAGAGGAAAGGGTTGGGGGTGAGGGATAAAATACTATACATTAGATACAGTGTACACTCCTCGGGTGATGGATGCACCAAAATCTCACAAATCACCACTAAGGAAATTATGCATGTAACCAAACACCACCTGTTCCCCACAAAACCTATTGAAATAAAAAAAAAAAATAAAGTTGAACAGGGGGAAAAAAAATACACTAATCACACGACCCAGAGATTCCACACTTAGATATTTACTCAAGGGAAAGAAAAACATATACCCATAACAAGACTTGTACACAAATATTCATAGCAGCTTTACTCATAAAAACCAAAAACTGGAACAATCCAAACAACAGATAAGTGAAAACACAAATTGTGGTATATCCACACAACAGAACACTATTCAGCACAAAGAAGATAAACTGCTGATATGTGCAATGGCATGGCTGATTCTCAAAAGCATAAGTGATCTCTCAAAATGATGCCTCAGCTGGGAGAGGTGGCTCACACCTGTAATCCCAGCACTTTGGGAGGCCAGGGTGGGTGGATCACTTGAGGTCAGGAGTTCGAGACCAGCCTGGCCAACAAGGCAAAAACCCCATCTCTACTAAAAAAAAAAAAAAAATTAGCCAGGCATGGTGGCGCATACCTGTAATCCTAGCTACTCGGGAGGCTGAGGCAGGAGAATTACTTGAACCCAGGAAGTGGAGGTTGTAGTGAGCTGAGATCATGCCACTGCACTCCAGCCTGGGCAACAGAACAAGACTCCATCTCAAAAATCAAAAAACAAAACAAAATGATGCCTCAAAATTATGATGCTGAGTGCAGCAAACCACCATGGCAAACCACGTAGGTAAACATGGTACAGGTTTACCTATGTAACAAACCTGCACATGTACCCTAGAACTAAAAAAAAAAAAAAAAAAAAAAGAAGCATGATGCCGGGCAAAAGAAGCCAGAAACAAAAGAGTATGTGCTGTACTATTCTGCTGATATGAAATAGAAATAGTGACAAAAAGCAGATTGGTCACTGCCTAGAGCAGGGGCTAGGAAGGCAGATTATCTACTAGGCAGGAGCAGGGAACGAGCTATAGGTGTGGAAATGTTCTGTATCTTTTTTGGGTGGAGGGTGGTTACATGGTTGTACACAGTTGTCAAAATGCATGGGTGCATTTTATTTTGTAAAAATCATGCCTCAATAAGTTGGAATTAAAGAAAAAAGAAAGAAAAAATATTTTTATGCCATTGGGGGTAGAGAAAGTTCTTTTTGAATAAGATATAAAAACTATAAACCACAAAAGACAAAGAGAATTCTACTACATTAAAATTCACAACTTCGGCATATCAGAAGACACCAACCTCAATATTAAAAAACAACCGACAGGCTGGGTGCGGTGGCTCACGGCTATAATCTCAACACTTTGGGAGATCGAGGCAGGTGGATCACCTGAGGTCAGGAGTTCAAGACCAGCCTGGCCAACATGGTGAAACCCCGTCTCTACTAAAAATACAAAAATTAGCCAGGTGTGGTGGTGGGCGCCTGTAATCCCAGCTACTCTGGAGGCTGAGACAGGAGAATTGCTTGTACCTGGGAGGCGGAGTTTGCAATGAGTCCAGATCACACCACTGCACTGCAGCCTGGGCGACAGAGCGAGGCTTTGTCTTAAAAAACAAAAACAACAACAACAACAAAAAAAAAACTCCGACAGACTGGGAGAGGATATTTACAACCCATATAACAACAACAACAAAAGATTAGTATCCAGAATATTTTATAAACTGTTATAAAGCAATCAGAAAAATACAGACAATCTAATGAAAAATGGCTGGGATATCTCTGGGCAAATCATAAGTGAAAAAAATGAAATCATCCACAAGCATGTGAGAAGATGTCAACTCACTCTCAACCAGGAAAATAGAAATTAGAAATGGCAAAATGTGATCGTCAGATAACAGGCTGTTGGCAGGGATGTGGGGAAATGGGATCCGTTTTGTGTTCCTAATGGTAGTGTATCTTCAGAGAACAAATTGATGAAGAATTTGGCAAGAGTTAGGGAATTCGAAGATGCACATCGCCACATCACCTGACATTTCTTCATTTAGCTATTTGCCCTGCAATGCTCAAGGTTATGTGCACCAGGTTAGGTGCTCAAAATGTGTTGAGCACTGCCTTGTTTTTTTTCCTTTACTTTGTTTTTTGACACGGGATCTCGCTCTGTCGCCCAGGGCTACAGTGCAGTGGCGTGATCACGGCTCACTGCAGTCTTGACCTCCTGGGCTCAGTGATCCTCCCACGTCAGCATCCTGAGTAGCTGGGACTACAGGCATGCTCCACAATGCCTGGATATTTTTTGTAGAGACGGGGTCTCACGGTGTTGCCCAGGCTTGCATTGTTAGCCCCGAAGTGGGAATATCCTAAATTTCTAATAATTGAGCAATAGGTAAAAAAAAAAAAGTATAGATATGCAATGGAATACTATTGAAGAATCAAAATAAATAAACTAGATCTAGATCTATATGTATCAACACGGTGAGTCATATATATATCAGAGAGAGAGAGAGCCAGATAGCAAGAAAGAGAATGCGCTACAGAAGGATATATACCGCCCAGAAAGAGAGGTGCTCAGCAGGACCCTAAGAAAGGGTTCCCACTGCAGCCCCATAAAAGGGGGCAGTGTTGGAGCAAGTGGACAGCTGAAAACTGCCTGCAAATAAGGAGTTTCCCAGACTCTGGGGTGTCTCTACAGATACCCAATCCCCAGCTCTCTGACAGCGATGCAGATCTTTTGAACGCCTGGGCTGCTGCTGCCCGCGCGCCTCCCCCGTGGCAATAAGCTATGAACAGGCTCTCGCAAGCGCTGCGATCCCACACCACCTGCGCAGTGCAGAATGCGAGATGAGCGAGCCCACAGGGCCTCCAGCTCTGTGCCGCATCACAGCCTCGCCTGCGTCTTTCTTCTCTGCTACCATCCCACTCACTTTGGCTCCACAGACTTGCTTTGAGGTTTGGCACTTCCACATTTTTAATATAAACTCAGATTCTGAAGACTCCAGCATCAAATCCTTATTTAAAAAAAAAAAAAGACCCCCCCCACCAAAGAAACTGACTTCCTAAAGAAACTGACTTCCTAACTTTCCACCTGCCCATTGTTTTCTAAAGAACAGGTGTTTGAGTAGCTTGTAGGTCGTAACCTTTTTTCCCAGAAAAGAAATCTATTTTCTCCTTCCCATGCACTCTAACTTCAACAATCCCAAATCAGTTTGGAGATGGAGCCCTGCTGTGATTTTATTTTATTTAGAGAGAGGGTCTCACTCTATCACCCAGACTGGAGTGCAGTGGCACGATCACAGCTCACTGAAGCCTCCAACTCCTGGGCTCAATCGATCCTCCCACCTCAGCCTCCCAAGAAGCTGGGACTACAGGTGTGCACCACCATGGCTAATTTCTTTATTTTTTGTAGAGAGGGGGTTTTGCTGTGTTGCCCAGGCTAGTCTCTAACACTCAGCCTCAAATAATCTTCCTGCCTTGCTTGGCCTCCCAAGGCATTGGGATTATAGGAACGGCCACCATGCCTGGCCATGACTTCTGATCTCCCTTCTGATATTTGGTTGTAGGAAGGTGGGGGATGGATGGATGTGTCTGAGGTCTGCCTCTAATCACATTTCTATCTTTTTCTTTTTTTTATTTTTTTTTCTTTTTAGATGCAGTCTTGCCCTGTTTGCCCAGGCTGGAGTGTAGTGGCGTGATCTTGGCTCACTGCAACCCCTCAAGCGATTCTCCTGCCTCAGCCTCCCAAGTAGCTGGAATTATAGGTGCCCGCCACCACACCCGGCTAATTTTTTTGTATTTTTAGTAGAGATGGGGTTTCACCATATTGACCAGGCTGGTCTTGAACTCCCGAGCTCAAGTGATCTGCCCACCTTGGCCTCCCAAAATGTTGGGATTACAGGCTTGAGCCACTGCACCCGGCCTCTTACCATATTTCTATCTGAGTCTGCCTTTGCTTGTCTTCTGTGGGGGAATTGAGAATCCATTGGTATCTGAGCTGGAGAGGATCAGCAAAGCTGTATGAAGGCCCCTTGGTACAGATCAGAGAAACCTGCTGAGAAACGAGAACCACTTCCCTGCTTTCCCATGGGAGCCCAAGTGTTTCCTGTGCCTTTCATATCCTCCCTCAAGGCTGGCCCACGTGGACTGCATCAGTGTCTCCCTTGCCTCTGACTTTTAGTTGGATCTGGCTCCTGGGATTCTCTGGCCCAAGACGGGAATGGGAGAGGATAGGGAGGAAGGCCATTTATTCCCTCCAGGGCCACCGTCCTTGAAGGTCACAGCTCAGAGGGGCTATCACATGGCCTTTTGTTTTTTCCCCATCCCACCCACAACCAGATTTTTGTGACAGTATCCGGAGAGTGAAATAAACCTGCATTGCCATTTTCTCAGCAATTTCCGTCTCCCACTCCCTCTTCTCTACAAATGCACTCACAGCATCTATGTGCAGCACCTGCCACATTCTAGACGCTGGAAGGATGCTGCCGGGCGAGGGGTGGATGTAGTCCCTGCCTTCAAAGAGATGTTGGTGTGTCCAGAAGAGGGAAGTGCAGGCACAGAGCTGCCAGCACCAACGTGAGGGCAGAACTTCTGACCATCTGACCATCTAAAAGGCAGCCTCTCAGGCTTTCCTCTATTTCTTTACTAGATAATCGTTACTAACCTTTAATAGAGTAAAGATTAAATGAGAAAGGTGGCCAGGAGCAATGGCTCACACCTGTAATCCTAGCACTTTGGCTGGCCGAGGTGGGCAGATCACTTGAGGTCAGGAGTTCGAGAACAGCCTGGTCAACATGGTGAAATTCCATCTCTACTAAAAATACAGAAATTAGCCAGAAATCGCTTGAACCGGGGGGGTGGACATTGCAGTGACCTGAGATCGTGCCATTGCACTCCAGCCTGGGCAACAGGGTGAGACTCCATCTCAAAAAAAAAAAAAAAGACCAGGCACAGTGGCTCACACCTGTAATCCCAGCACTTTGGGAGGCTGAGGCGGGTGGATCACCTGAGGTCAGGAGTTCGAGACCAGCCTGGCCAACATGCTGAAACCCCATCTCTACTAAAAATGCAAAAACTAGCTGGGTGTGGTGGTGCACCCCTGTAATCCCAGCTGGGGAGGCTGGGATGGGAGAATTGCTTGAACCCGGGAGGCGGAGGCTGAAGTGAGCTGAGATCGTGCCACTGCACTCCAGCCTGGGCAACAGAGCAAGACTCCATCTCAAAACAAACAAAAAGATTAAACAGGAAAGATGATTGATAATAACTTGGCATTTATAAGTACCATCAGTCACTCAAGATTTTCCGAGCACTTGTCACAGGGGAGGCCTGTGTTAAGTACTCCAGCACTGAGGGCAGGTGTACAAGGCAGGGTACAACTCCTTTTCTGCCCTTCCTTGAAGAGTACAGTACAAAAGGGCAGATCACTTGAGGTCAGGAGTTCAATACCAGCCTGGGCAACAAAATGAGACCCTGTCTCTGAAAACAAATAAAAAGGTAATGTATCTTCTAAAATTATCTTTTCTAAACTTTTTGTAAGACTGAAAAAAATGAAGCCAAGCACACAATGGCTCACACCTGTAACCCCAGCACTTTGGGAGGCTGAGGCAGGAGGATTGCTTGAGCCCAGGAGTTCAAGACCAGCCTGGGCAACATAGCAAGACCCCCTCTCTCCAATAAATAAACAAATTAGTTGGGTGTGGTTGCATGCATCTATAGTCCCAGCTACTTGGGAGGCTGAGGCAGGAGGATCACTGGAGGCCAGGAGTTGGAGGCTGCAGTGAGCTCTGACTGCACCACTACACTTCAGCCTGGGCGACAGAGTGAGACCCTGTCTCTAAAAATTAAAAAAAGAAAAAAAAGAGAGAACGCACAACAAATGTTATCTGTGTCCTAGGCCACGCTGAGGGCTTCCCGTGAATTTTCTCACTAAGTCCTTGATGGAGCCCTTTGGAGGAGGCATCAGCATCCTCGATTACAGATGAGTAGACTAACAGGGAAACAGCATGTGACCCATCCAATGATTCAAGTGTGCCTTCTCTACCGTGGTGCCAGACTGACCTGGGAGAAGACACTAACCAGAAGGCGTAGCAAGGGTGACAGCTGACGGGTGCAGCGGGAGGCCAGGCAGCCTGGAGCAGAGGCCTGGAGAGGGGATGTGGAGTGGCAGGGGGAGCCTCTGCTGAGGCCTTCCTGGGCTAGGCCAGGGGGTCAGGGCTGCAGGGGGAGGGTGGAGAGGGGGAGGAGGTGGGGGTGGGGAGAGCCGAGGAGGGGAGCCCGGCCTGCAGTGGTGCTTCAGGCAGAAGCGGCCCTCCCACCAGCCCCTTTCTATTCACATAAAGCTGGGTTTGTTTCCATTTATCTGCTTGACTTTTCAGCCAAGCTGCTGTTTGAAAAACATATTGCTCTAATTTAATCCACATGTGCACCCCCAGGACAGAGTCTAAAGAAAGCTTCAGTCACGACCCCAAAGTCTCAGCCTCATGGAGGTGGTAGGGGTGGGCCTTGTGGGTGACCCCAACCCACCTTTAAAGGCCCACCCTGAAGCCAGGGCCCACCCTTCTGTCCTGGACAAGCAGGTGGGGGTGTTGGTGGGGTAGGGGACTCCCAAGGTAGTGTCCATGGCCCACTCCCTGCACCTGCCCACAGGGGAAGGATGCAAAGAGGAGGAGGCCAGTGGATGCAGTGGGCACGGGCTCAGGGTAGGGTTGGTGCATGAGGGGGTTTGACTTTTTTTTTTTTGCAATGGAGTCTCACTCACTCTGTCACCCAGGCTGGAGTGCAGTGGCATGATCTTGGCTCACTGCAACCTCCATCTCCCAGGTTCAAACAATTCTCCTGCCTCAGCCTCCCAAGTAGCTGGGACTACAGGTGTCCGCTATCATGCCTGGATAATTTTTTTTTTTTTTTTTTTGAGACAGAGTCTCGCTCTGTCCCCAGGTTGGTGTGCAGTGGCACGATCTCTGCTCACTGCAACCTCCACCTCCTGGGTTCAAGCGATTCTCCTGCCTCAGCCTCCCGAGTGGCTGAGGTTACAGGTGCATGCCATCATACCTGGCTAATTTTTGTATTTTTAGTAGAGATAAGGTTTCACCATATTGGCCAGGCTGGTCTTGAACTCCTGATCTCAAGTGATCCACCCACCTCGGCCTCCCAAAGTGTTAGGATTACAGGTGTAAGCCGCCGCGCCTGACCCGGCTACTTTTTTTTTTTTTTTTTTTTTGGTATTTTTAGTGAAGACAGGGTTTTGCCATGTTGGCCAGGCTGGTCTCAAACCCCTGACCTCAAGTGATCTGCCCACCACGGCCTCCCAGAGTGTTGGGATGACAGGTGTGAGCCACCACACCTGGTCAAGGGGGATTTGACTTCTAATCAGCTCCTTTCCCTCCCTTCCTCAGATGCAGACTCCAACTCTGGGGCACACAGTGGTGACATAAGGCAGTTTATCCAAGCATGTGGAGTTGGGGGAGACGCTGTCTACAGGGTGGAAGCCAGGACGAGCCAGGAGCAGGGCTCTGAGATGGGGCACAGGACCACCTACGATCTCGCCCGAACGCCTGGCTGCATGTGAGATGAGTTTAGGAAGCTTGTCTCACAGCCACACCCCACTGGCAAGAAGCCAGCAGGGAGCAAAAGCAGTATGTTCATTTCAGTATTCTCTCCCAAGTGTGTGCCTGTCACATAACTTATTTTGAATCAAATTATGTATATTATTTGGAGGGATTGATGGCCGAAAATGAGAAAAGCTAGAAGGACCTGTCTCACACGGTTTTATTCAGAACTGAGACCAGAGATACAGCACTAGACCATAGAACCGAAATGTCTGACTTTGATTCAGGGCCTAGGACCCTTCCGGTGTCCTACGAGTCAGGATCCTGGTGCAATGGTCCATGCAGAAATGACACTTCTCTTTCCTTCTAGAGTCATTCCCTCCACCCCACAACTCACTGTCCACTTGGACTGGGCTGGATTCATGAGCAAAGAACAATGCGGGAGGATCGCTTGAGCCCAGGAATTCAGGACCAGCCTGAGCAACATAGTGAGATCCCGTATCTACAAAAAATTTTTAAACATTAGCCAGGCATGGTGGTGCACGCCTGTACTCCAACTACTCAGGAGGCTGAGGCAGGAGGATCACTTGAGCCCAGGAGTTGGAGGCTGCAGTGAGCTGTGATCACACCAGCCTGGGCAACAGAGCAAGACCCTGTCTTTAACAATTAAAAACAGAAGAAAAATAATGATAATGCACAACGCATGTTATCTGTGTCCTAGGCACCATGCTAAGGGCTTCCCATAAATTATCTCAGTCCTTGCCCGAGTCCTGTGGAAGAGGCGCCGACATCCCATCTTACAGGAGAGGAAACTGACAGTGAAACAGCACTTGACCTGCGTGGCGATTCTGTAACGTATTCTCTCTGCTGCGGTGCTAGACAGACTTAAGAGAAGATGCTGGCCAGAGGGTACCTTAGAACTCCTGGTTTGTTCTAGCCCATTTTTGTGTCACTAAAAAGGAATACCTGAGACCTGGGTAACTGATAAAGAAAAGAGATTTATTTGCCTCACAGATCTGCAGGCTGTACAAGAAGCATGGCGTCAGCACCTTATTCTGGTGGGGCCTCAGGTAGCTTCCACTCATGGCAGAAGGAAAAAGGGAGCTGTGTGTCACATGGCAAGAGAGGGAGCAAGAGAGAGGGGAGAGAGGTGCCAGGCTCTTTTAAACAGCCAGATCTCGCGGGAACTCAGAGCAAGAAGTCACTCATTCACCAAGCCGTTCCTGAGGAATCCATCCCCATGACCCAAACTCCTCCCATCAGGCCCCAACTCCAACACTGGGGATCACATTTCAACATGAGGTTTGGAGGGGACACACACCCAAACCATATCACCTGGCATTTGAAGAAATCAATGTCTGGGGCAGCTCCAGAGTGTCTATATAAGCAGCATACATCTGGGACCCTCAGAGACTCCATCCCCCCTTGTGGCTTCTAAGAATTGAGGCCAGGCACAGTGGCTCACACCTGTAATCCCAGCAGTTCGGGAGGCTGAGGCGAGCAGATCACTTGAGGTCAGGAGTTCGAAACCAGCCTGACCAACATGATGAAACCCTGTCTCTACTAAAAATACAAAAAAAAAGTCAGGCATGGTTGGTACATGCCTGCAATCACAGCTACTGAGGCATGAGAATCACTTGAACCCAGGAGGTGGATGCAGTGAGCTGAGATCACACCACTGCACTCCAGCCTGGGCAACAGAGTGAGACTCCGTTTCAAAAAAAAAAAAAAAAAAAAAGAATTGAGACCCCCTCTGCTGGGAAGGACCAGGAGCAGCCCTCAGAGCCCATCTGGGTGGCATCTCAAAAGATGCTGCTTGAAAGAAGGAATGCGGGCAGATTATGGGGTTTCTGAAATGCACTAATGTATTTCTATCAGAAATGGCAAAGAAGTTGAAAATAGTATCTGAGAAGGTCAGAATGGAATGAGTTTCCATTGCTGCCTGCTAACCAGAGAATAGCTCTTGTTCATGTCTGTGACTGGGCAGGAATCTCGGGGCTGCCTCCGCCAAAGGCCGAGTATGGGGGTCTCTTGGGTCTTACATGGAATGCTTTGGAATCTCCCAGGCTGCAAGATACTCCCCTTTGTCTCAAGACAAGGGCTCATCTGTGCAGTCAGGATGCAGCCATCAGGAGCTTCCTTGATGCTGGGAAGGGCTTGGGAGACCCTCCTGGGGCATGGCCGGCTTCACAGATGGGCAAAGGCAGGGAGGATGTCCTGCATTTTTCAAGGATGGACATCCATGCCAAGTCTGAGTGGTTCTGGTCCTATGGGGGTATCTCCTGGCCAAACCTTTGGTGAACCCCACCTGAGAAGCCAACAGGCACTTGCACGGCACAGACACTTAGCGAGAACCCCGGGTCGGCGAGCAGGCAGGCAACAGAGGGCTGGAACGCTAGGTCCACAAATATCAGTCCTGTGCTTGCAGGTACCTCCAGAGGAGGAGGCCAAAGTGAAGGCCTAGGACTCCACAGCTCCTGCTGTGGAGGGATGGTGGGATGGGAGTTGAAGGTAGGGAGGCGCCCAGATACACAGGTCCAGTAGCAGATGCTGGCCACTACACACAGGCTCCACAACAGTAGAGCACCTCTTCTGTAACCTCTGCACTTTGGGAAGCCAAAGCACGAGAATCGCTTGAGGCCAGGAGTTTAAGACCAGCCTGGGCAACATAGTGAGACTCTCATCTCTACAAAACATAATTTTTTTTTTTTTTTTGAGAGAGAGTTTCACTTTGTCGCTCAGGCTGGAGTGAAGTGGTGCAATCTCGGCTCACTGCAACCTCTGCCTCCCAGATTCAAGCGATTCTTGTCCCTCAGCCTCCCCAGTAGCTGGGATTACAGGCATGTGCCACCAGGCCCAACTAATTTTTTTTATTTTTAGTAGATATGGGGTTTTGCCATGTTGCCCAGGTTGGTCTTGAACTCCAGAGCTCAGGCAATCTGCCCATCGCAGCCTCCCAAAGTGCTAGGATTACAGGTGTGAGCTACCGAGCCCAGCCAAAACATAAAAAATTTAAAACAGTTAAAAAAAAAAAAAGCTAAAAAGGTTTTTGTTTTGTTTTGTTTTGTTTTTTTAAAGTAAAGCACCTCCTTAATTGGGCTGGGCATACATTTTGGTTTATCAGATTGGTCTTTTCAACTTCCCGTGACCAATTAAGATGAAACTGCCTTTCACCATTCACTCAGTTGATAATGGCAGCACAAACATGTACTAGGTCCCTGGCTCACATGGCCAAGGGTAACAACGGCTGCCCATGTTCTCCTGATGGAAACTTTTTTATGGTTTTACAAAGATTTGATGTGATTCTTTTTTCCATGAATGACTGGGGCTCTCAACACAACGCTATACAGTAACGCTGTAATCTTGGGGCTTAATCAAAACATATTCCAACAACCTATTCTGGTGCCACGAATGAATGTTTATTTTAAACAATTTGCTATGGCTTTTTTTTTTTTTTTTTTAAGAGAGCGAAAGAAGGGAATTTCTTGAAGCCAAATTTCTCCCTGCCCTTAAGCTTGTCTCTCCACTCGAAAGACTGTGTCAGACGCCCAAGTGGTAATTAACCACAGAGCTGTTTGGGAGAAAGGGAGACCGAGAGGGTATTTGACAAAGAATTAACAGATGTCATTTCGGCGGCGGCTGGCCCACTGCTGCTGGGCCATTTGTTGGATGGAAGCTGATTCGGCTGCTGTCGTAAACAGAGAGTAGTAATAATTATACCCAGGCTGCATTAAGCATAGCAGATTGGATGTATAACATTCTGTTAAAAACCAGCTCCTCTCCTGTTTCTCCCAAGACACAATGGAGACGACCCCTAGTCCCCAGTTTTGAAAGTCGTCTCCAAGGATCCTGACAGACTTTCCAATAGGGAAATAGGTCATGTTCTTTCATGGCTAATTCTGCTGAGGTTCCTGGGATGGCAAAGGGATCTGCTCAAAAGCGAGTTCCAGGCACACTTCAGTAAACCAGCCACACCGCACACCGCAGAGCTGCTTTTTCCATTTGAAAAATGAAAGAATTAAATTCAAAACAAACAACTTCAATTTAACACCAAACTACAGGATAACCAATCTTAAAAATGTCACAGCGTAATGGATCTTAATACCCACAGAAAACAAAAACAACACCATTGTTCCCCGGCAAATGCAGAGCAACCTCGCAGAATTTCAGTGAAGGAGAAAGAAGGGAAAAACACCTTATTACTTCCAACCCCTGCGAGCCATTTTGGTCTCCAAAGGTTTTAGGCTGCCTGAGGCCGTGTGTCTGCAGTGTTTCGGGAAATGACTTGCCTTAGCACGAACGCTGCTCTGTTCTGCAGCGAGGCCGCCTGCCCGGGAGCGGTGCCGCTCCATTTCTGGTTAACTCTTCCTTCCCGGGCCTGCTGCTCGCAAGAGCAGTGTGGGCTGGGCCCAGGGACGCCACTGCAACCCAGCCTCCTGCAGGCCAGCCGGACTGGCACCTCTAGGAGCAGCTTCTCCAAGAAAGTGGCTTCAGCAAAACAGCCAGCTACCCCCACCCCTCTGGAGAATCTGTTCTCAAACCAAGCTATAAAGCGACTGTCATCAAGACGCACAACACAGCTGAAACCAGGGGACAGAATTGGGGCCTTGTGGGCCAATACTGGCCGATCCAGCCTCTCAACGTGCCCTGCTGGGGACAGTTTCCCATCTCTGCCACAAAACCAGGAAGGACACTCTTCTGGTTAGCAGGGTAAAAGCGGAGTCCAGCCGGATACTAGGGCACAACTTGGGCCTGAGGACATGGGGTGAGGGAAGCACAGGGACAGAAACGTTTTCACCACATATCTGAGCTGAGAGATTACAGAAAACCACTTAGCACTTAACAGGTTAATACAATTCCTAAGTGTTCAGCAATCATGGCAATTTAGTGCCATTTCGATTATTACACAATAAACAGACCATGTTGTCTGGAAGCAAATTTTTATGAGTATAGCTGAAGGGGCTGCAACTTATTTAGCTGTGGAAACTCGAAGGGAAAGAGACTTCCAAATGCTAACACCACGGAGCAGAAACACAGGTAGCAGAGAAAGGTTATTCTCAGGTCACCGCCCTGGCAAGTCACCACCATAACCTTCAAAATGAGTATGTCCTTAGAGGGAAATCAAGTTCACCAAAGGGTTCTTTACACAGAACCATTTGACTGATAATATTGAGTTTCAGTGCGAAAGATTTGGGAATTTCCAGAAACACGTTATGTTCGGCAAAAAAAAAAAAAAAAACATGATGTTAACATGGGATGGAGATGTATACAGGGTTTTGGCTACTTGGAATATGCATTGAATACAAACACCCGCAAGACAGCTCATTCATAGACACAGGTCGCTGCTGTAGCTTATAGGTACTTGGGTACAATGATCACAAACCTGGTCAAATTCCTAATACAACAAGAAAATCAAATATGTAAACAGAATTGTGGGAGATGCTGTAACTCTCAAAGCCTGTGCAAAATTTTATGGCACACTGAGCTCCAAGAGACATATTTTTCCTTTAAGGCACACAAAGGTTCGGATTTGGGGAGGAGGACAGCCTTGCCCCAGCTCCACCAATGGAGGAAGGAAATCACCCCAGAGGTACTTCAGGACTCAAGGTTAAAATGTGCACGTGTGCATCTATACCTTTATGTTTGTGCATTTTTAGGCTTGCACAGGGCACTGACATTCATGAGGTGTCTGGAACAACCAAGCTGCCCTCTGCTGAACAAAGCAAAGAGGTTATTATTTTTACCCCCATTTTACAGATGAGCTAACTGAGGTTCCACCTAGGAACGTAGGGCCCCTTCCTGAGGGGAATTGGATAGTCTTATAGTTAGCCTTTGTGCACAAACTGCAGACCCAAAGAGGTTGGAGGACTTTCTCCTTAAGGGTCCCTGGGACACATGGAGCTGGCTGTGGGTGGCAGTGGAGTGGAGGGTGGGGGCAAGATAAAGCTGCAAAAATGCACCCTGCTTCCAGGGTGTGAAGAGTAATCCTGCTTTGGGTAGAATTGGGTGGGGGCTGTGAGAGCATAGCCTCTGCCTGGTGGCATCCACCTACCCACCCATCCACCTACCCATCCATCCATCTACTCAATCATCCATCCATCCATCCATCCACCCATCCATCCATCTATCCACCCACCCGTCCATCCACATACCCACCCATCTACCTACCTCACACATTCACCCATCCATCCATCCACCCACCCATCCATCCACATACCCACCCATCTACCTACCCACCCACCCATTCACCCATCCATCCATCCACCCATCCTCAACCTCATGTTGAGGAGGGCTGGGCTGGATCCCGGGGCTGCCATGGCTGATGCAGAGAGCAAAAAGGTCTCAGCTGCCAAGATCAAGTAAGACTTTCTACCCCATCTCCAATATACCAGCCTGCCTAACTCCTGAAAACTTACCTGTAGAAAAGCAGTGATCTCAAACAGTGGAATGCACAAGAGTTACCTGGGGTGCCTATTGAAAACGTACATTTCTGATTCAGTAGGTCTGCGGTGCTGGGGCAGAGTTCAGGGACTCAAATGAATAGGAAACTCAGGTGATTCTCTCTTTCTCTCTCTCTTTTTTTTTTCTTTTTGAGACAGAGTCTTGCTCTGTCGCCCAGGCTAAAGTGCAGTGGCATGATCTCGGCTCACAACAGCCTCTACCTCCCAGGTTCAAGCAATTATCCTTGCTTCAGCCACCTGAGTAGCTGGGATCACAGGTGCCCACCACCACACCTGGCTAATTTTTGTATTTTTAGTAAAGACAAGGTTTTGCCATGTTGGCCAGGCTGGTCTCAAATTCCTGACCTCAGGTGATCTGCCTGCCTCAGCCTCCCAAAGTGTTGGGATTACAGACGTGAGCCACTGCGCCCAGCCTCAACTCAGGTGATTCTCAAAACAGGTGGTCAGAAGAACACACCTTGAGAAACCTTGATTTTGGGTCACATTTCTTTGTGCAAAGTATTCTTCTTAGGTCTTTCAAAAATGCTATGTTCCTCGGAGGTGCAGCATATTTAGTTCTTAACAGGAATTTATAAGATACTGTTGACCACCCTCCAGTCTGTTCATCCATCCACCCACCCATCCACCCACTCTTCCTCCCACCCACCTACCCACCCATCTACCTATCCATCCATCCATTCATCTATCCACCTACCCACCCACCCATCCATCCACCCATTCACATATCCACCCACCCATTCACCCACTGTATCAGTCCATTCTTATGCTGCAATGAAGAAATACCTGAGACTGGGTAATTTATAAAGAAAAGAGATTTAATTGACTCACAGTTCCGTATGGCTGGGAAGGCCTCAGGAAACTTACAATCATGGCGGAAGGGGAAGCAAATATGTCCTTCTTTACAAGGCAGCAGGAGAGAAAAGTGCCAAGCAAGCAGAGAAAAAACCCTTATAAAACCATCAGATCCCGTGAGAACTCACTCACAATCACAAGAACGGCAAGGGGGTAACTGCCCCCATGATTCAATTACCTCCCATTGGGTCCCTCCCATGACAGGTGGGGATTATGGGAACTACAATTCAAAATGAGATTTGGGTGGGGACACAGCCAAACCATATCGCCCACCTACCCACCCGCCCACCCATCCACCCATTTACCTGTCCACTCATTCACCCCTCCACTCATCCATCCACCTACCCACCCATCCATCCACCCATTCACCCACCTACCCACCCACCCATCCATCCACTCATTCCACTCAACCACCCACTCGCCCATCTACTCTCCATCCACCTACCCACCCATCCACCTACTCATCCATCCATCCATCTATCCATCCACCCACCCATCCACCCATTTATCCTCCCAC